>NC_090224.1:22265000-22567500 GCF_024489055.1 Chanodichthys erythropterus
TATATATATATATATATATATATATATATATATATATATTTTTTTTTTTTTTTTTAACTAAAAATTAAAACAAATAATATACAAATGAAAACATGAATTTAAAAGAATGAAATTTTTAATAAAATAATAAATAAATAAATATTCTATTATATAAGATTTATATCAATGAATGAAAATGATTTTTAATAGTTTTGGTCTCTTATATTTTAAGAAATTTTAAGATTTTAAGAAATTTATTTTAATGTAATATTCTAACATGACTGATGATTGATTCACAGTCAAAATGAAACGGTGACTTTAATGGAATATCCGCCTGTTCTCGACGGGTGTTTGATATGCAGAAAGCAATTAGCGCCGCGAGACACTGCGGAAATGAACAAGACGGCCTCGTCCCATTCACGGACCTCCATCACCACGGCAACCCCGCGCTGGGATGTCGGTCATTGTCCTTCCTCCAGCGCAACACCGCTGTCACTGCGAATATTCACACATCCCAGACACGCTCCTGGGTATCCCAGCATCCTCTGCTCTCCTGCTTGAAGCATTAATACAATAATTTAATATTTTTAAAGTATATCTTTTTTTTAACTGTCCATTTTATTAAACGGATTAAAACACTATTGCTCAACATTAAGATTTTTAAATGTTTTTGGATAATAAAGTCTCTTCTCCTCACCATTTATTTGATCAAAAATACAGTAAAAATGTGAAATATTTTTACAACGTAAATCAGCTGTTTTCTATGTGAATATATAGTAAAGTGTAATTTATTTCTGTGATCAAAGCTGAATTTTCAGCATCATTACTCCAGTCTTCAGTGTCACATGATCCTTCAGAAATCATTCTAATATGATGATTTGCTGCTCAAGAAACATTTATATTTACTATATATAAATAAATATTGCTGTTTATTACTATAAATATGAGAAATATCAACCTTTTGCAGTCTGATAAAGTCAAGAAAGATCAAATTTGAAGCTTTTATTGTTTCTCAAGTCTTTTTTATCAGTTTTGTTTCTTTTAAAGAAAGCTGAAGCGCTCGTGTCACAGTGATTTGATTTGCAGTTTTTCGCACTAAAACTGGCCCTTTCTCCCTGTGTAAACACTCCACGACATTTGCATAAAGACAGAGACCAATCACAGAGAATGGAACGCTCCTGCAGCAGCCAATCAGAGAGCAGCCAGCTCAACCACAGCCAGTTAGAGCGCTGGATGTGTGTAGATGTGATCGGCCCAACAGCTGGTTCCCATTAGAGTCTCCTGAGGTTCTCACATGGGAAACAAAAGAGCCGAGAGAGAGATGTCTGCGCACTTATGTAACACACACACACACAGACACACACACACACACACTCATGGCTCAGTGTCCAGTTATGTCTGGATAACAAGCAGCCTCGTCTGAACTAGTGCGATCTCGTGTGCTGTTGTGTTTGAGTATATAGTAGTTGACTGTGTTTTAATACATAAACTGAATCAGACACTTTAGATAAAAGTGTGTGCCAAATGCATGATTGTAAACGCAGAGAACACCACTCTATCCCACAATGCAATGCGCTCAACTTGCTCTTCAATTTCAAGAAGCATGGATGAAGGAGGATCATATCAACCACATGTTTTAACATCTCCTTTTGACTCATTATTTGATCAGGCTGACAAAAGGTAAGACACAACATTTATTTCTGAGATAAAAAAAAAAGTAAATGTGCAATTATGCATAATTTTGTCATGCATATATTTTATAAAATAAATTATATAATATATATATAATTAGTATTAGTGTTTATTTATATATATATATATATATATATATATATATATATATATATATATATATATATATATATAATTATTGTCAAATTGATTAATCGCAATGAATCGAATCTAACATAAAATGTTTTTAAACATATATTTACATATTTGTACATATATATTTACATATACACATGCATATACAAAAAAGTAAAAGTGTAATTATACAAAATAGACAATTTTTTCATCTATATATTAAAAATAAATTATATATAAAATTTAACATAACAAATGTTAGTAAATATATATATATTTACACATATGCACATCTGTATATACATATATTATATATTTAGAAACTTTTAAGTTAGAAGCGAGTAATAATATATATAAGTGCTGTCAAATTGATTACTCGCGTCTAACTTAAAAAAATAAATTTATTTTATAAAATATATATATAATATATATTTTTAAATGATTTGATATATAAAAATGTATTTCTGACATACCAAAAGTAAACATGCAATGTATTGTGACCAAAAGTATCATATATTAATTGCATAATTCATACCATTTCACATATTGACCAGCGATGGTCAAATTAAAGGTGCAATATGTAAGATTTCTGTCCGCTAGAGGCCTGTTCAAAACAAAGGCGTAGCTTGATGACGGCAAGTTTGAGTGTGGAATCATGGGACATGTGGTCTCCACCTCAACGGACGGTGCAAAAGAATCAGGATTGGACTCAGGAAGAAATCATGTTCATGGATGCGATTATTAACATTACTGTAGTATGAAGCAGAGCAGGAGCGAGTGTTGTGGAGCTGAACGAGGAGCTGGAGCGATTGATCAACACACGCCTCACGAGCAGCGGGACTTTTATTATGACACAGTCGCCGGCGCCGCTGCCGCTTTTCCGGTCATGAGTATGAGGAAACGCAGCTCTGTTTATCATATTAGATACATTTGAGAGTGTTGAAAATGATGTTATAACGTTACTCTGTGCGTTCGCTCAGCGGCTGCTGTGAGACACTGTTACACACTGCAGTAAGATAGATCCATTTTACAATATCAGATTAAATGCTGGATGATTGTGTTGATAATGGCATGCAATTAATTTAAAAATGTATTGTATGATGGAGAAAATGCTGTATTACTGTTACTAAAAATAAAGCTGCATCTGATTATGCTATGTTAGCTACTTGACAAAATAGTGTTTTTCTCTGAGGCATGGTAAAGCATGAGACTCGCAAAAAAACAAGAAAATTAGATTTAAACAATAAGACTAAACGTGTTGAGCTATATTAGTTTTCTGTCTATAAATATATCAAAACAGTTGTTCCCTTGTCTATTAAATTGTGTAAATATTAAAGCGTCTTTGGTGTTTCCATGGTTTCTACAAAATAAAACCGAGGGTAACGCGGGTATGACGCCATTGACAGGCGACTCCTCACACGTCCCGCAGCCTTGATTAAAATTGCAATTTTCTCACGATTTACAAATAGTTGCAAACATATTGTAAGTACTCAAGTGAACTAAATATATAACACTGGCCTAGTGCTTTTTGGATATGTGAAAATCTTACATATTGCACCTTTAAGTAAAATATTTATATTTATTTAATAAAATATTCTTAAAAAATTCTGAAATATATTTAAAATAAAAATAATAATAATTGATTTAATATTCAGACAATACAATGAAGTTGAGTTTTTTTCTCACGCTCAATATTTACATTTTTGTCTGAATTATTTCTTTTAAACAGAGTAAGAGTTTTGGTTTGGATGTGATATCTGTGGGTTTTGAACAATCATGTTTTGTGTTTTATTGCTTTGATCAGTTTTCAGTGAGGTTTTGCTCCGTCAAACGCTCCTAAGCTAAGAGCCTGAGTCTGATCTGATGAATAAAACCTCTTCAAGTGCCGGCGCAGATCTAGGATCAGCCTCTTCTGTGTAATTGAATGTGAGTAAATGGCCATGCTTGTGTCCGCTGCGACCTTGGCCACTGATGTGTCAACCTGCATGAATAAATAAGAAGCCGGAGCTGAGGCTGATATCCCAGAGTGCTTTGCTCTTATCTGGACACACACACATGCAGATAAAGAGCCGGACACACAAAGCAGCACCAGCTCAAACACTCGCCAGACTCTGGATGATTCTGATGTGAAGCTCTTCATTTCGATGCACATTGATCCAGCTGTCTAAATTAGAGCTGCATGATTAGAACGAGCTCCGACATCTACGGGAACGAACACGGATCAGCCTGACGCATCATTCAGAGAAACTGATTAGCATCGCTCTAGTCAACAGAGATGTTAAATACTACAACACTGATGAATCCTCAGGAGAAATCTTCTCCAAATCTGACGTTTCTGTAATGAATCTGATCAGTAAAGGCTGAAATTCACTGGACTCTGAGTCTTGACAAGACTGAGACAAGAATATTGACAAATCACTTAATCTCAATATCAATATGTCCTGCTCTCAAACGCCTCAGACAGATGATGCCTTCACACACTTTACAGGGCATGCAAAAAAATAAAATAAAAATAATATATATTATATAGTAGCATATATTAATTGTTACATAATGCATGTTAATGCTTGACAGAACTCGTCATATATAAATATATTAGTGCTGTGAAATCGATTAATTGTGATTAATCACATCTAACATAAAAGTTGGCATGTATTCACAAATATATATTTGTTAGATATGATTAATTGATTTGACAGCATATATATATATATATATATATATATATATATATATATATATATATATATATATATATATATATATATGCTGTAAAACAAATCAATAATGTAATTTATTAGAAATTATTATAATTATATATATATATAGATAGCCTATATATACATATGCTGTCAAATCAATTAATTATAAATAATGTATGTCTATGTATGTGTATATATTCGCACATATATATTTACAGATTTATATATTTATGTTAGATGTGATTAATTGATTTGACAGCATATATATATATATATATATATATATATATATATTATATATAAATAATGTAAATAATACATATTATACATTATTATAATTATTAGATTTTTAAAATATAATGTAAATAATTATATATATATATATATATATATTATTTACATTATATTTTAAATGTAAATGTTGACATTAAAAACTTAAGTAGGCTATAATATAAACCTAATGAATGTAAATCTTAAATCTTTTTCATCTAAATCGTAGATTGCAATGTAATTTCATTTATAAATTACATAAAAATCATATTATCACAAATATCTATATTACATTTTTATATATTTTTATACATTAATTATTTATTAGCTAGCCTACATTATTACAAGTGTCCGAAATCACATTCTGTCTGATTACATTTGAATTTGAATTTACTTTGCGGTGTTAAAAGAGTATGTTCTATATGTGTGTGGAATCAATTAAATTTGTATATACTACATCCACCATGTTGTTACTGTCATATGATCTACCAGCATCAGTTGCGTCACTTCACCTTCATTGCTAAACCCCCTCCTGTTGCCTCATGGGATAGTAAAGTGTCCATTGTATGCACATTTCAGAATCACACCGGAAGTAATATTTTCACCTTTGGAAACGATCACAGCCAATCAGAATGTAATGTATAGCAGAGCAGATTTTGGACCAATGAGATTCCATGGTGGGTGGAGCTACTCAACATTAACCAAATGATTTACAAAATGTCCTATTGCTCATCACAGCTGATTCTTAAGAACAAAATCTCAAATTTACATGGAAGAGGCAGTTTTAATCGCTTTATAAGACAGTAAAGACACTCAGAGAAAGCAACAATGTCACCGCGACAGGACTGAACTCCAGTGTCCTCACACTCCAGCGCCGCCTGGTTCCCTGTCAGGTTAAATATAGACCACAGCGCGAAGAAGCTTGTCAGTGGATGTGATGTTTCATATCTGCTCATCTCCAGGGCCTCACACTGGAAACATATGGAGACACACTTAAGTTTCCTCGCATGAACACGCATACGAGCGCTGAACTCTTCACACTCTTCACAGTCTCACTGTCATTTAAAGTCACATGATTAGGGGTTCAAGAGTGTAGCTCTGAAACTCTATTGTAATTGTTAAAATTTCCAAGCATCAGCATTCTCCCCTAAAAGTGATCATAAGTTCTAGAGACTTGAAACTTTGAGGGCTAGTAATACTCACACCGTCTACAATGTCACCAAAACTCGTTCTGATTGGCCTGACGGAGGCGCTACGGCGGTCAAAAGTACAAAATCGTTCATAACTCCAACGATTTTCGGGTATTTTGGATTTTTTGAAAAACCCAATTTTAGCGAACTAGTCCTTGGTTTTTGGCCCAATCGGAACCAAACCAGTGCAGAAAGATTCTCTGGAGTCTGATTGTCAATAATTATTGAAAAAAAAGTGGAAATTTCAATTCCAATCCCAAAGGGCTGCCAAAACGTTTAAAATGTTTACTAAAATGGCTATAACTCGTGAACGTAATGAGATATTTTCACCAAACTTGGCACACGGGTGTATGGGCTCAATCTTTGGTCACGTGTAAAAAATTGTGGTGATTAGCCACTTGGTGGCGCTATAACGGAAAAAAAATCATGAAAATGTCTATAACTACATGGCTATAAAAACATGGCCAAGTGAAAATATAGAGTGAATAGAGTATAGAAGATATAGAATATAGAGATATTTTGTGTGAAACTATAGAGATTTGCAACAATATAGTTTATTTTGATACAATATAAACAGTAAAGCAATTGAGATTTGCTATATATATCGCTTTACATGATTATACTGTGTATATGTGAATAAAGTGCGATATAGAGTTGTGCAATAATATAGCTAGTTCAGTTGTACAATTATTTAAACAATAAAGAAGTTTAGATTTGCTATGTATATATTAACTTGAGTAAACTGTGTATGTGAATAAAGTTACTTTTTATACAGAGCAGAAATTGAATAAGTGTGACTATTTTTTTCTTAAACTCCATATGGCAACATATACATACATACATACATATATATATATATAGATATAGATACTTAAAAATGGTAAATTGATATGCCAGATGTAACCTAAATATGCATATATGACCAGTTAAATAAAATTAAATCCTGCATAATCCTGCAAAAGCTGCATGGAAAAGTTATTCTTTTCAGAGCAAACGCCACAAGACTAGACTGGTGCTGGTTAGTAAAAAAAAGACACAGATGCAAAATAAAAAGTTCAAATGTAAATTCAGTCTATCTATTTGCATGTTATTGATCTTATTTTGAATGATTCATGCATTCACGTGATTTTTTTTTTAAATTAAAATATCAGTTTCAACACACTACTAACTCAACCAGGCCCCGCCCCTTTATTCTGCATATGAATTATTGAAATGAGGAGGCGTTTCAGGGAGTTCAGAAACAGTGACACTGATATAGAGAATAAATCCCGCTGGAGGGACTTTGGAGCTTTTTCATGATCAAACAACACTGAAGAAAGGTGAACAGGGGAAAAAGCAGAATATGTCATCTTTAAATGTTTGACTAGCTTTAGTTTCAAAGTATCTCCAACAGCAGCAGCGTCTTTTAGTCATGTAAACGGCTCTGACAGCGAAAGACTCGCCCTCAATCACACACATCTCAGAGATCAGACGCTCTCACCGTCTGCGCTCATGTTACCTGTCACACTCAAAGGATTCTGGGAAGTATGTGTCGGCCTGTTTGATCGTGTATCTGTTCTCGCCCAAACCTCTTATTAAAGGATTAGGACCAAAAAAACATGTTTATAGAATAGCACTGATTAATATTTTTTAACTGTTTTAATGAAATTGCACTCGATGATTATGTATTGTTATATTGCTGCATTAAAATAAAAAAATATTAAATCTCATTCTTTCTTGTTTCCTTTTGTGAAAAAAAAAAAAAATGCTTTGATTAGTTTAACCAGAGTTTGATGTATTTGACTTCTTGCAGATGATAGAAAATAATGTTGTTTTCAGATATTTTTAGTGCATTTTAATAAAATTTTAGTTCAGTAATTCATGTACGTCTCATATTATTAAATAAGAATTTTTATTATATACCAATTACTGAATTAGTACTGAATTAACAGTAAATGTATTAAATTTAAGGATACAGCTAGGTTTTTATATATAATATTCTGAAAATAATAAAAATTTTAATTAGAATAATATTGTTAAAATATACAAATTTAAAGTTATATTAAAGTTATATATATACACACACACACACACACACACACACACAATGTATTGTTTTTTAAAATTTGTATAAATATTCTTTATATATAGTTTTTATATATAGTTTTCTAATATATATTATATATAAATATTTTTTGTGAATTTTTGAGTAAATACTGTATGAAATTTAAGGATACAGCTAGGTTTTTATATATAATATTGTGAAAATATTAAATATTTAAATTAAAATAATATTGTTAAATTATACAAATTTAAAATGCAATATATATATATATATATATATATATATATATATCTTTATATATATATACACACACAATGTATTGTTTTTTTATTTGTATAACAAATTTATATATAGAGAGTTTTTAATATATATATATATATATATTATACATTTAATATATAATTAATTTCTTTTCTAATTTTTTTTGAATATTTTTTATATTTATATATTTTTAATATAAATATTTTGTATATTCATAGATTTTTCAATAGTAAAACTATTGAGCTTCTAATTTTCACAAAGTTGTGAAAAACTTTTCCCAAATGATCCAGAAACCGCTGCACCTGGAGACAACGAGAGCTCCGGCTGAACAGCGTGTCGTGGTGTTGATTTAAATCATTCATCAATCAAGCATGGATAGATCCGCCGTGAGTCGAGCAGTCGCATGACTGGCCCATTAACTCCAACTGCGCTCCATGAAAAGACTGAGCCGCCATGTTGGATCTGCCATGAATGGAGGCGTTTCTGGGTAAAAGAGGCTGGTGGACGCCGCGGGCTGCTTCCCTGCGATGCCCTCGGCGGTGCCAGTGGGCACAGTATGCCAATCCGGCCTAAAGGACAAGAGCCTGTTCTCGTCGAATGGAGGGGGTTACTATTGAAGTAAGAGTCTTTCAACACACAAACACATACAAAGAAGCGTCTTAAGAAAGTTGAGCACAGGCCACCGGGGTCGTACCACTCCGAAATAACGGGAGTTCATTCTGTGTGCACAAACAAGGCTTTAATCTTCCTAAAACAACACTGTCTGTTTGAACAAACGTCAATGGGTGCATTGTGGGTATCATGTGACTCGTGTCTATAGATGTCTGTCTTGGGCTGCATTAACATCCACATCTGAATACACTTGATTACAGACAACAAACAACTACACATGAGCTTTAGTGCATGAATTCACCAGCATTTTAATGCTTCATAGACGGATGCAGCCATAGATCCTCACTGTTTCATTGATTACTCACACCTGTTCCTCATTCGATCATGAGTTCCTGTGTGTTTAACAACACCGCTTTAAGGCAAGCCTCCAAGGTTAGGAAATAATAATGCTGTGATACAAAATAAACATTTAAGTAGTAAATACAAATTTACATTTTATAAATGTTTTGATAAAAAATTTTAAAAATTCTGAAGTTATAATTTGAACATAAAGTCAAAATTATAACTTCCTAATTATAAAGTCATAATTAGGAGATGCAAAGTTAAAATGATTGCATAAAAAGTCATAATTGAAATGAAAAGTTGAAATTATCACTTAAGTCATAAATATGACATAAAAGTAAGTCGAAATTATGACAGTCAAAATTGTGATGAAAAGTCAAAACTGACAGTCATATTTATGACATGCAAAGTAAAAATTCTGATATAAAAAGTCATAAACTAATTACAAGATTAAAAATTAAAAATTATCACAAGCCATAATATGAAAAAAGTCAAAAATTGTTATAAAACACAAATTACATAGTTAAAAAGTAAAAATTGTTATGAAAAGTCAAAATAATGACAGCCAAAATTACTTAAAAGTTGATATTAATGATATACAGTCATAATTATAACCTAAAATATTGAAACAACATAAAAAGTGATAATTTCGATGAATTTTGTCATATTTATGACATACAAAGTAAAAATTATGACATAAAAGTCAAATTAATTAATTATATAATTATGAATTTTAATGCCATAACTAAGATTTACCAGAGCGTGATTGTTTTCCACAGAAATGACTGGATTTTGTGAAATGAAATCGTGAAATGTGGCCGAGCGACAGTAAATGTGAGCGCACGTTCAGAAGACAGCAGACAGATAGTGAGGCAGATAGTGAACACTAATAAGGACACTGATTTGCAGCTGATCGGAGCGCTTCAGCCTGAGCGTAATGAGATCTAGAGGTGAAGACTCTCCGCAGGCATGTAGAGATTTCAGAGTTCATTTCTCAGAGTGTTTGATTCAGTTGTATTGATTCACTCTGCTGTCTATTCGTTTTATGTGCGTCAAATCTTGCTGCCAGTTGGCATCGCAAGCAAATTCGATTTTTCCTGTACAAACAGCATTAAACTCTCGGTCTCTCTTGTCTTCATCTTCACCTCTGGGCTCATTTTATAAACACAAATTAAAGCTGACTGACACTGTGTGTGTGTGTGTATAGTCAGCACTGAGACTCTTTACTGTTTAAAAAGAATAATTAATTCTCACAGGCGTTTACTGGACTCTAAACTGATTTGCACGAGACCATCAGTGTTTGCGTCTGCAGACGGAACCTGCTGTTATTCTGCTCCAGTTACACCCATCTCCCATCATCCTCTCTGTTTGTTGACTTTCCTGTAATTTCTCCGTAGGCTCGTGTGATTGCTACGACATGCGGCTCAATTTCTGTTGAAACATCGATTCATGTCGCCGATATCAGTCTGATAAGCGCCGTATAGTCAAACCCTCCAACAATTAGTGTCCTGTCTGATTTTATACTTGTGCCTAATGCTGCGATACAAAAGAAACATCAAAATTTAAGTTGTAAATAAGTCAAAAAGTCAAAATTATTACATAAAAAGTCATAATTGAGATTAAAATCGAAATTATGACTCAAGTCATATGACATAAAAAGTAAAAATTGTTATAAAAAGTCAAGATTATGACAGTTAAAATTGTGAGATGAAGAGTCAAAACTGACAATGATATTTATGACATACAAAGTAAAAATTTGACACAAAAAGTCAAATTAATTATGTGATTAAAAAGTAAAAATTTACAAAAATTAAGAATTGTTATAAAACACGAAATTATGACATAATTAAAAAGTAAAAATTGTTATAAAAAGTCGAAATAATGACAGACAAAATTACTTAAAAAGTTAAAAAAATAACATAAAAAGAGATCATTTCGACTTTTTATGTCATAATTATGAATTTTGTCGTATTTTTGACATACAAAGTAAAACTTATGACATAATAAAAAGAGAAATTATTTATGAGATTAAAAAGTCAAAATTGACAAGTCATAAATATGACATGAAAAGTCAAAATTGTTATAAAATGCGAAATTATGACAAAAAGTAAAAAATTATGTGATAAAAAGACAAAATAATGACAGCCAAAATTACTTAAAAAGTCATAATTACGACATAAGTTGCAATTATGATATACAATTTCATAATTATTATCAAAAAATTGAAAAAATAACATAAAAAGTGATAATTTTGACTTTTTATGCCATAATTTTGAATTTTGTCGTATTATCGACATACAAAGTAAAAATTATGACATAATAAAAAGTCATAAATTATTTATGAGATTAAAAAGTCAAAATTATGACAAGTCATAAATATACGGAGCCCCAGACATGACATGCAGGAAAAAATAGTAGGCTAAATCATGCGCACGATTTATAAATCGAGGGAACAAAATAGTAAATAGTGCACACGTTTTATTAAATCGAGCGCACTTATTTAGTAAATCGGGAATAGGGAACGAATTAGTAAGTCGTGCGCGCAATTTAATTTTTTTTCTTGCATGTGATGTGCGGGACATAAAAAGTTAAAATTATGTTATAAGTAAAAATGATGTTATAAATATCCTGTCTGATTTTATATCTGTGCCTCGGATACTGAATGCTTTTGCTGATTTCTTCAGTAATAACGGTTTAATCGTGCTGAACCGCTGATTTAAATCTCTGCGGGTCGTGTTGGTTTAACGTTTCGCAACTCGACTGCTGTATTTAACTGCATAACAACACATATCACATGAGTTTATGTTAATGGAGATCAGATTTGATTCATTCCAGTGGCTCGAATCAGTTTAAAGATTCAGTTGATCATTTCTTTAGATTACTAAGGTGTCGACCATTAAAAGGCACAAAATCTTATACATTTCAACAAATCAACTAACTGATGAGCTTTAAAAAAAAAGCTAATAAAAAAAGACTAAAAATAAGTTTTTAGTTTTAATAATGTCTTTGTGTCAGTAATATTTTTAATGTGTTTGAAAGAAGTCTCTTCTGCTCACCAAGGCAGCAATAATTTGATCAGAAATAAATTTTTAAATATTTTTTACAATGTAAATCAGCTGTTTTCTATGTAATATAGTAAAGTGTAATTTATCCCTGTGATCAAAGCTGAAGATAATATGATCGCATCTCCTCCCCCTCAAAAACACTCTGTCAGAATGGCAAACCCATTACATTAGTATCGATCTGAAGACTGTCAGACTGAGGGATCTTTTTTTCCCAGCAATAGATCATTTCCCATCAGAAAAGATTTGTTCATTATTGTTTGTTGATTAGTTTCCCAGACTCTGAGTCTTTGTGACGCACCGTATTTGTTGTACGATGGTCACATTTCTGCCTCAAGCTTGTCCTGAGATAATGCGTGTGCATCTGCGTCCCCGGAGAGGTTTGCGACGGCCGTCAGGACACATCGGGCGAGTCAGAGTTAGACGAGCTACGGCCAACATTTACGTAACCATTACAACCCGCAGGGGCTCATCTGTGACCTCTGACCCTGAGCACTCGAGCCGAGAAGCCGCTGGATGTCCGTTTAACCTTGAGCATTAAAGGACGCGCGTGTCGCAGCTGAATGTGACCCAAATCTGATTTTTTCCCCCTTTACCTCACATGTGACACAGATCTGTTTTTCTGGATGACGCCGTCGCCAGATCTCCCTTGAGAAATAAGCAACCTGCCCTGACAAAACAAGCCAAAATAAGCCATGCGCCTTTCCAAAAGAGGCTGGTGCTCGTGCTCTGCTCTCTGTTAAATTATTGTGTGGCATAGAAAGATTTTTTTATCCTTCAGCTCATCCCAACATGAGCAGAAATGCTGAAAGACACATTAATTAATGACAAAGAACATGATTCTGGGCCATTTTTATGTGACTAAAGTCTGAATAGTACTATAATTTAGTACTTAAATATTATATTTTGCTTTTAATAGAATATATAATTCATTAATCATTTTACAGCATGGACAGAATGTTTCTTGAGCAGCAAATCAGCATTTTAGAATGATTTTTGAAGGATCATGTGACACTGAAGACTGGAGTAATGATGCTGAAAATTCAGCTTTGCATCACAGGAATAAATTACACTTTACTATATATTCACATAGAAAACTGCTGATTTACATTGTAAAAATATTTCACAATTTTTACTGTATTTTTAAATCAAATAAATGCAGCTTTGGAGAGCAGAAGTGACTTCTTTGAAAAACATTTTAAAAATTGTATGTTCTATGAATCCACAAAAAAATCGAATGGGTCAATGACGTGACGGGTAATTTTTTTGTCCAAAGGCCTTAATAATAATAAAACACAAAGATATGACATCCAAAGTATGTAAGGTACAACTAAATTGAATCTCAAAGGTTTTAATTATATTTTGCTACATATAAAGGTATTTTAAAGATATTGAAGTGTCAAAAGGTCATTCGGTTTAACCGTCTAAAGGCCAATACAGCCATTTCATTTGTGATTAAAATATCTTAAAATGTAATAAATGTATATATTTTTTATTCTGCCATGATTTTATAACATCATATATCAACATAGTGCAAAATTATATTAAAATTATGTGTAGAAGTCGTTGCTTTGTTATGAGAAAGAATGTGCGGAAAAATTAATTTCATTGATGGCATTCGGAGTAACCAATATAAAGGGACCATTTTGGATCAAGTCATGTGGTCAAATCATGTGACATCATTCAGACACCTGCAAAGGACCACATGGTTGTGAAGCAAAGTAACTAACTCTCTCTTAACTATTTGATAAATTAATGTTTTCACTTGATCATACGCATTCATATGTCATTCGGTGCAACCGTTATAAAACATGGAAAATGTTGTAATATTTTAAAAACTTGTACTAAATATAAAAGTTTGATCATCCTTTTGCTAGCTAGATATCAGCCTGTTAGCATTGTTTAAAAATATCGTCATTCAGTATAACCAAAATTTTGGTTAAACTGAATGACTTTTTTTGGTGACAAATTTTGTCCATCTTGTAAAAAAATGAGAAAAGCAGTGTTAACTGATCATAAAAACCCTTAATAACACTTAATAAGACTTCAAATCTCCACTATGTTTTGTTTCGCTTTTAAAAACTTATTCATCAATGACCTTAATACAATACATCTGAACATTTTATAAAGATAGCTGCTATCCGTATGCACCTGCCGCTGACGCCTACCACATCCCAGAATAGCTCATCATGGGACAAACACTGATCCATAGCAAATCTTCAGCATTTCAGCAACTTTTTTTTCAGTTAGCTAAACCAACACAGGCGATCTGTTCTTTTTTTCTCTCTTTTGCCCAGAGAAATCAAACAGAAGGAATATTTCTCAATCTCCTATACCTACACACACTCTTACTTTCTGTCTCTGATGTTTTATTACACACTTTTCTTCTCGTCTCTCACTCTTTTTGTGTGTGTGCCACATTCTGTCTGGAGGCAGAGCATAAAAATAAGCACAGAGAGGCGGAAAATGAAGTAGGAGTGAATTTCCTCCTGTGAGCTTTCTTCACCTCCATCAGATCTCTCTATATATGTGCAGATCACAAGGATTTCAATTTCTAGTAATAAATGTCATTAGTGGTTGATAAATGCGTTAATTGTAAACACTATTCACTGACAGAATGAAAGGAATAGTTCAACCAAATAGGAAAATTCTGTCATTGTTATTGCTCTGATGATTGTGACTGAACACATCCATTTTACATCCAATCAGAAATGAAATCTGAACCATGCAATTTACAATAATCATCATTATCATATTCACACACAGTTTGCATTCTTTCCAGACCATCAGTGTTTTAGTTGTGGCAATTTTTCAATGATTCATTCTGCTAGTTACATCGACTCTGAGTGAATCATTATGATTCATTCTTAATGAATCATTATGATTCAATCACTCAAATGATTCATTTAAACAGCTGATCCATTCAGGAACAAAATGGGTGAGTCATTGAATTATTCACTCAATGCTACGTTCTACAATGGGAATGAAACAATTCAGCTGGTCATTGAGCTGTGTGTTGACTGTAGTCCGGATCGTTTTACCGACTCTCTAATTCAGAGGCAGCCTTTGCAATTTGGAAGCACATTTCAAAGAAACAGTTGGTTTATCTCTGTTATATTTACGTCATCTCATATTTCGCTTTTAATAGTCTATTTATAAACGCATTCTATCTCTTTAACCAGAACTATTGTTATAATAACAACCGAAAACAACAACCTTCAATCTTCGTCCCTCTCTCAGCTAAAATGAAATGATACAAAAACGGCCAGTAGGTGGCGGCAAATCATTGTCTTAACGTGTTCAATCAGTCAAATTATTCATTCAAAACGGCTGATTCATTTAGGGACAAAGCAGAAGTGAATGAGCGAGTTGTCGAGTCATTCATTAGAACGATTCGTTCAAAAATGCAGATTCATTCAGTAACGAAACTGAAATTGTATTGCTCGGAGACGCGCAATGGCTCTACTTTTCGGAACTATTTTTCTTGATAAAATAGAGGAAAAACAGACAATACTGTCAATACTAATACTAATAGCCTATTTACTTATTTATTGAACTGTATACATTTGCAAACGTGCTGATATTCGGGAAAACAGCACTTTTGCTTGTCTGATATTGCTATTAAAAAACAAAAATTATAAATAATTAAAATGCAACCAAAGATAAATTATGATAAACACAAATGATTCATTCACCTCCTGACTCTTTTGTTCATTTGAAGTATGACAGATGCAGTGAACAAATCTTTTATGAATCGTTCATCACTAGCTCACAGACACGGTTCATTCGTTTTATTTGGTGCTGATATTCAGGAAAACAGCACTTTTACTCATGTGATATTACTTATAAATATTAAAAACAAGAAACTTATACAGAGACTTTTTTCGAATTCGTTCTTTAAAATGTTTTATTTTCAATAGTCAAATTCCCAGAATTCCCACATACAATATTTAATCATATTCCAAATTAGCAAATAATTAAAATGCAACCAAAGATAAATGATAAACACAAATGATTCATTCACCTCTTGACTCTTTTGTTCATTTGTAGCGTGACAGAAGCAATGAACGAATCTTTTATGAATCGTTCATCACTAGCTCACAGACACGGTTCATTCATTTAATTTGGTGCAGATATTCGGGAAAACAGCACTTTTACTTGAACTTATACAGATCGAATTCGGTCTTTAAAATGTTTTATTTTCAATAGTCAAATTCCCAGAATTCCCGCATACAATATTTAATCATATTCCAAATTAGCAAATAATTAAAATGCAACCAAATTCACCTCCAGACTCTTTTGTTCATTTGTAGCGTAACAGAAGCAATGAATGAATCGTTTATGAATCATTCATCAGTAGCTCACAGGCACGGTTTATTCGTTTTATTTGTTCTTTTCCTTGGCGAAGCAAAAACAACTGGTAAGATTGCATCAAAAATATAAGTTAATATTAAAATTGGTTTATTACCAATGTGCCTACTGCCTCGTCGTGCTGATATTCAGAAAAAACAGCGCTATTGCTGGTAAGATTCGTTGTAAAATCTTTCCCAGATATTAACCATAAAATTATGCACTATCTCAGCCTGTTTGAGTCATCGATTTGCTAATCTCTGATTGGCTAATGCGCTGCCGTCACTCATTGATATGCGCGTCACATTTGCCTGTGATTGGCCGTGACTCATTCATCACAAGCTTCAAGTAACAATCAAGTGCTTGCTGAGTAACCGCTCACCCGGTAATGTACTCGGTAAGTGGCTTGTTTATGATTAGGAGAACAGAGAAAGGGCAGAACAGAACTCTGGGAACGACATGCAAATCACAAGAAGTTTTGCACAGCACACCATAATTGAATGGCCACCCACTCTGTGTAAATATTGGCCCTTAATTCAAACCAGTCGGTAGTTTGCGCGCACACACACACACACTCGTCCTGGGCAGAAGAAAATTGAGGTCAGATTCATTTAGAAGCGCTCCGTCATCCGCCACGGTATGCGTGGTCGGAAGAACCGAGTGGAGGAGGGAAGTGAAATGTGCTTGTAAAATGTAAATTTACAGCCTCCTCTGCTGCAGTAATTGAGTATCAGTGAGCGGGACCCGATTGAAAGCCGCGCTGCAACACTGCGTAACCTCATGCTCATCCTGATCCACTTCACTTATCACCTGATAAAAAAGTGTGCTTTCAAGCTCATATAGCTCTGGAAGCCCTTTTATGACATACTGAGTCAAAGTTATATTTATTTTAAGTCATTTCATATTTAATACACTGACACATTATTGACACTTTACATTGTTTGTCACTACCTGCACTACATCCTTATTTTTATACTGTAAATTTGTTTATTTTTATTGTTCTTATTGCATGTTATTTCTTATTATTCATACTGTATTGACTTTTACTGTTACTATTATTGTTATTGTATACTGTTTATTCTTGTTATTATTACTGGTTATTGTCCTTTATTGTGTATTCTTTCAAAATTTCTACTTTTTACCTTATAATTATGACAATATCATAATTTCGACTTTTTACCTTATAAATGTGATTTAGTATGTCATCATTTTGACTTTTTACCTCATAAATGTAACTTCATATGTCATAATTTGACTTTTTTACATCGCAATTATGACACCATATTTTCAATATTTTACCTCATAAATGACTTAATGTCATAATTTCAACTTTTTACCTCATAAATGTGACTTAGTATGTCATAATTTTGACTTTTTACCTCATAAATTTAACAGTATGTTATATTTTCGACATTATACCTCATAATGACTTTGTATGTCATAATTTCGACTTTTTACCTTGCATTTATGACACCATATTTTCAATATTTTACCTCATAAATGACTTAATGTCATAATTTGAACTTTTTACCTCATAAATGTGACTTAGTATGTCATAATTTTGACTTTTTACCTCATAAATTTAAGTGTTATAATTTCGACATTATACTTCATAATGACCTCGTATGTCATAATTGAAAGGTTTACTGTAGCCGAATACATGACTGAGTAGTCGCATTTTTGTAAAGGCAGCATTTAATTTATAGCATGAACAACTGTTTGACTATGAACATAGACGTTTGTTGGAGAAGTATGCACTAGAATTTAGCTGACTGGCAGGCGAAGCAAAAACGAGTTGCTCTTTGTACATGACCTTGATGCAACCAAAAATAGCAACAGAACTATAACATTACGTTTAAAAGACCTGTACAAACAATAAAACGTACTTACAGTTTGAAGACAATAAACAGCAGCTTCTGCTTTTAAAGTGGGAACTGTATGTACTGCAGGAAAACTGGAAAAGCGGCCTTCAGAAACAAACCGTCATGAAACAAACCTACTGTAATCGAAAACAACTCTACTTTCTTAATGCATGTGTCTGCTCTGATAAAAGTGCTTCTTTCAATAAAAGTCTTTGTGCAAATCCAGCATTGAATTCGTGTAGATTCTGGAAGCTGTCTTCAGCGCACCCAGTGAAGAAAATATCACAGATTATAACGGGTTCTGTTATCTTTTGACGCGTCGCGCCATTTTAGACTTTTTACCTCATAATTATAACTTATGTCAAAAATTTGACATTTAACCTCATAAATATGACTTAGTATGTCATAGTTTTGACCTTTTACTTCTTAATGACTTAATATGTCATAATTTCCACCTCATACTTTTTACCTCATAAATATGACTAAATTTAGACTTTTTATTGTAATTATGACTTAGTATGTCATAATTTCGAGTTTTTGCCTCATAAATGACTTAGTATCACATAATTTCGACTTTAAACCTCATGACTTTGTCATAATTTACCTTATAAATGTGATTTAGTATGTCAGAATTTCCACTTTTTACCTAATAAATATGACTTAATTTCGGCTTTTTATTGTAATTATGACTTAGTATGTCATAGTTTCAACTTTATACCTCATAATGACTTAATTTTTAATCATTTACACTTTTATGTCATAATTATGATTTTTTTTTATCACCAGAAAAATCATCACATTTAAATAGATCATGAATATTCAATATATTGAAATGATTCTGGGGTTGCTAAGGTGTTCTGAGTGGTTGCTAGGTAATTGTTTACTGTTCCAAGTCAGGTCTGTGGGATTTTTCCACCTGTTTTCCGGTCCAGCAGGTGAAAATGATGTGTCTGATTGGTAGTGTAAAGTAACACTACTAATAAAGCAAGCATTTATATACATATAATGGTAGTCTCATCCAAAACAGGTTTTGGAAACATCTGCAAAGTCATTCAGCATAATTTGAATATTCAAATCTGAATCTGAATGAGCTTAACGTCAAACACAGAAGCACAAAATGAAGTAAAATAGAAAACAAGGTGTCATCAGCCAGTAGAGTATAGGATCACTACCTGTTTGTAAGCGAGAGGACAAAGGAATCCACCCAAACGCAGGGCGTGTAAGCGGAAGCCGCGCTCGCCTCTGGGGAATCGCATGTAGGATCTGAATGCATTATAGTCTCCACCTGCCTTCAGCCACAAAACCAACAAACCACCGCATGATGGGAAGTCCCTGCTAGAGCGGACGGAACTCAATGACCAATAAATCAAGGCCGAGACCAAACAAAGCTGTCAGAATTCAAAAGAAAGTGTGTTTAGTACAAAAAAATGATATGACTGTACTAGTGATGGGTGTGATTGAGCATGAAAACACATTCATTTTGTGGCTTTTCTTCAGCATTACACAATGACTGAAGTCCAGCAGCAAAAATACCACATGTAAACATACCAAACGTGATTTTAGAAATAGTTTTACATCATAATTATGATTTGTAATAATTTCAACATTTTATACATATACATTTAAACTTTGTCATAATTTTGACTATTTACCTCATAAATATGACCTAGTATTTCATAATTTCGACTTTTTACCTGATAAATGACTTAGTATGTCATAATTTCGACTATTTACCTCTTAAATATGACTTGGTATGTCATAATTTCAACTTTTTACATCATAATTATGTCATCATTTAAACTTTATACCCCATAACGACTCATGTCATAATTTCAACTTTATACCTCATAATTATGACTTTTAAAATTATGAATTTTGAATTTATACCCTAATAATTACAACGTCATCATTTCAACTTTTTACCTCATGATGTAGTATGTCATAATTTCGACTTTATACATCAAAATTATGTCTTATGTCATAATTTTGACTTTATACCTCACAATTATGACATCGTAATTTTGACTATCTAGTAATGACTTTGCATGTCATAATTTTGACTATTTACCTCATAAATATGAATATGTAAATATTTAAACATGTGAAGCGTCAAATTTTGTATTATTTTTTAATTTGCATATAAATTGTAATATTTTTATTAAAATATTTTTCAAAGTTAAAACATTATGGGAGCATGTTTTACAAGAAAACACTATTTCAGTCTCTACTTCAAAATTGTATTTAAATTATGAAATTTACTAGTAATTTCTGAGTGAAGAGTAAATCCTTATTTAATGTAATATTTTTATTAATGTATTAAATAGTTTTTAATGTAAAATAATATTTACTATTTTTTAAATATTTTATATTATTATTTTTATTTATTTTTTATATTTATTTAATGTTTTAATATTATAATATGAATCGTTTATTTTGTGATTTTGATGGAAAATGTATTTGCTGACTTTTATTATGGTGCAGTACATGAGCACTCAAAATCACCAAAATCAAATCTCTACTTCAGGCACTGTATGTACTGCAGGAAAACTGGAAAAGCGGCCTTCAGAAACAAACCGTCATGAAACAAACCTACTGTAATCGAAAACAACTCTACTTTCTTAATGCATGTGTCTGCTCTGATAAAAGTGATCTTCGACATCAACACAGAAGTGCAGGTATTGAACTTCACGGTCCTGGCAGACTTTTATCTGTCAAAGCATGGCATCTCTGTGGCACGCTGGCAAAGACGGGTGATAACAACACACACACATACTAACTACACACTAACCCCCAGTTCAGGACACAGAGGAAGCTTTGTGAAACAGAAAGACTGAACAAAGACTCTTGTGTCCGAGGCATCTTCACAGCTGGGGCGTACAGCGGGTTTACAACACTTCCAACCAACATACCACCATTTTCTGTCTTTTGTGGCACAGCATCACTCTCCTTTCTGATTCTGTTTACCTGGCGATTGATTAAACAAGTCATCTGCATCACTCAAAAATGTTAAAGTGGCATTTATGTAAGGAATAATTGACTCCGATCCATTGAATAATTAGAAAATAACACACACCCGAGATGGTAATGCAGCCATGATGTGAAGGTGTGCATTATTTTTTAATAATTCAATGAACTGGAGTCAATTATTCCGGTTACCACACCTCAAGACATGTTCAGGTGTTGTATTTCAAGACATTTGTCAGGTTTTTGTCCTTAAAGGGTTAGTTTACCCAAAATTTCTGTCATCAATTACTCACCCTCATGTTGTTCCACACCCGTAAGACCTTCTTCAGAACACAAATTAAGATATATTTGATCAAATCCGATGGCTCAGTGAGGCCTGCATCGCCAGCAATAACACTTTCAATGCCCAGAAAGACATATTTAAAACAGGTCATGTGACTACAGTGGTTCAACTTTAATATTATAAAGCAACAAGAATACTTTTTGTGCAGCAAAAATAACAAAATAGCGACTTTATTCAGCGATATCTAGTGATGGGCGATTTCAAAACACTGCTTCATGAAGCTTTACGAATCTTTTGTTTCGATTCAGTGGTTTGGAGCGTGTATCAAACTGCCAAAGTCACACCCCCCAGTGGTGAACCATTGAAATTTCAAAACATTTCAAAACACTTATGATGTAACGAAGCCTCGTTTACTGAAATTATGGCATTTTGGAGCTCTGAACCACTGATTCGAAACAAAAGATTCGTAAAGCTTCAGTGTTTTGAAAAAAAAAAAACAGTGTTTTGAAATCGCCCATCACTAGATATCGCTGAATAAAGTCGCTATTTTGTTATTTTTGGTGCCCGGTGCATGGTCTAAAAGGGTTGTCCCTATTCTCTTAACGAGTAATGGGTGTGTTTTGGGTGTAACGTGCAATAAACCAATCAGAGTCTCATCTCCCATTTCCTTTAAAAGCCAGTTGCATTCGCCCCATGATGGATTCGCTATTTACATGGTGGAATTTGCAAGCGGAAAAACTGAACGCGAGGAAACGGATCTGCTCGTGCGCAAGCAGACCATCTACGGGACAAGCCAAAGCATTTTTATGCACACAATAATAATCTTTTACATTGTAATCCTTTTATTTTTAATATTTGGCCTGTTTGTGTGCTGCTGTGGATCCCCGAGTGTGTAATAAGCAGAATGTACGCATGTTGTGCACCCGCATATAGGCACATATTACTAACGTCCTCTTTAAATAACAAAACAAATACTGCTCCGTTGACTTTAGACCATGTTTCAGTTGATGAATGGCACAGTTGTTTTCAGTTGCCTCAAAATAGCAACACGCCAACAATGCACCTGATCACACGTCGTTTTCAGACCAGCACACCCATGGGCGCACGAATGGGCGCAAATGCATTTGCAATTTAAACAACGCTGCGCAGGATGTGAAAATGACAACTGCGTCGGGCAGAAACTAGCAAAAAACACTTGCGTCGCACCTGGTGCTGGTATGTGATGTCTCTCATCAGTGTTCGACAGCAGCATCTCGACTAATAGGGAAACTGTAAGTTTATCTGCTTCAAAAACAGCGCTGTTATTACCTCACTAGTGAGATGTAGCTTTTAAGTTGCTAAACTATTCTACTGACATGTTTCTGTACAAGTGTGTGTCCGTATGTGTGTGTTTGAGCAGGAGAACGAGACTATTTGCCTTCGGTACATAATAAAATATAATTTTGTGGCAAAAACTTGGAAATAATTGTCCTATTGTTTACTATACTTATTTGCTAGGTCAGTGTCATTGTGTGTTTTAGTTCTTTTGCTGTTGTAGGAACTTTTAAATAACTGAAATAATTTAGCGAAGTGATATGGAACAGTAATGCGGTCAAGGCCATCCTGGAACTACTTTAGCCGTGCATTTCCCTGAAAATAACTGCACATCTTAGAATGTTCATCAGCCAATCAGATTCAAGCATTCAACAGCCCCATAGTATAAATATAAATATCACCCAGTCACACGCTTTCTTCTTTTCTCATCTCTCTGATCTACTTCTGGAAGTGAGGTTTGTACGGTCCGCCCTGGCAGCACATCAAACAGAAGCCGCATGAAAGCCAGAACACACAGAAAAGGTTTTCCGAGCGAAAATCCACCCAGACAAGAAAAAAAGAACTTTTCTGCATCGCCAGCAAAAGCTCAAGACAAAGTCAACAACAACATCAGACTGACCCATTTAACATATTTCTTTATCATTAATGCACAGAAGTCAAACTGCACTGTTTGATATTCAGCAACAACCCTTTAAAAGTAAGCAGTCAGAGTGAAAAACATGGCAAAACATGTCCATCATGCTTAAACATCTACATGAACTGAGTGATACACATTATAATAGATAGAAACTTTCAAACCAAAACCATCATACATTTAGATAACAGACTAGCTGGAGCAGATAATAGCTGGTCAAGATGATCAAGTAATATATATATATATATATATATATATATATATATATATATATATATATATATATATATATATATATATATGGGTGAATTCAGGTTGATTGGGACACTTTTTCCCAGTCATCTCAATGGCAAAAAGTGTCCCAATCAACCTGAATTCACTGCCTATATATGGTTTTTTTTGGAATATAAGCTGCTCGATTGGTTCCAAAACACATTTACCAGCTTAATCTGTGTTTTCCAAAAGATAAACGCTGCATTAGAGCATTATATAAGGTTTGTATTAATGCTTTGGCAGCCAATACAGCTTTTGAATCGCAGCGACACACTAGCGACGCGCGATCGAATCATTCTTTCGAGTCGGTTCTTTTTAATGATTCGAACAGCTGGTAAACCATCCGAGCAAAGGCATAGAAAGAACTTTGTTAGGTAATTCATATATAACGTAAACAAGGCGAATCGACAGTATGTAACCACATTTTTTTATTTATTGCAAAAAAAACAAAACACGGTACGTGAATCGGCTCTTTGAGCAGTTCCAGTAAACTAACCGATTCATTCAAACGAATCATTCCTCATATTTCACACAGCACCTTTATTCGGCAAAGAAAGCCGTACAAGATGTTAATGCGTTAAAGCGAACAAAACCGAAAAAAAGTTTGAAGTACACATTATTTTAAGTGCAGGAATATTGAGAAGAGAAGCAATGGAGATGCTTTGTGCTTTCTGAAGTCTCGGGTTTCACAAAGCGAGTCTTCCAGTGACTGCTGCCCTTCCCCCTGCATGCACAAAACTGCACTCAAATGTACATTTAATTCGCGCAATGGATGCATTTACATTATGCATTGTGTGTGCACTATTTTTTTCTCCTACTGGAAAACAGCTAAATATTTGGCGTGCCAACCCAGCAATACACTGTTTAGCCAGCATGCAAACTGCATTGCATTTTGGTGTGATAGTTTGCCTTGTGTTTGCCATACAGATGTGACTCCCCTTCCCCCTTGAATGCATCAATCTCAGGGCAGCATGAGACCTCGGAAATGTCATTTTTTTATGCATTCAATGCAAACAAACATAAGTTGCATGTAATATGTAATGCACATGCATTCAGGCTGTATTATGCAAGTTATTTCAGATGCATGCATAATTCAACCCACACCTGTCAACCAGTCCTGAATGGGGCCAAGCAGTGTTGGTTTACACGGGCAATGCATCAGCCAGAGAAGACAAATACGAGAAGGGAAAAAAAATTCAAATGTGAACACTTTATTCCCAAGCGTATTTGCATTATGCGTTACTCTCATTTGGGAATGTAATAAACAAGCATGCATAAAACGCCATACCTGAATAAATGTAAGTTATTCTTATTATTCCATGTTTTTTCCCTTGTAATATTCCTCTCTGTCCAGTCGCGCGGTGTTCATTGCAGAAATACAGTACTGATATATACAGCTGGAGTGAATCCGGGACCAGAGGACCGTTAACGCTGGAAAAGGGATCCACAATGAACATTCATTCGCGTTTTCTTCAGCAACGATCGGGTTAATTTCCCGTCACAGCAGCCAATAATAGACATATACGAGGCAGAAACCCTTAAGCATCAAGGTTGTGCTCCTTTTCTGAGGAGAAGCGATGTTCGGGATGTCGGTGTGTGTGACTCCACCCCTCCGGCAGCAGATGGTACGTCCCACTTTCTATTGTGGAGCCACAGAGCCGAGGAACTCGCTGCAACCAACCGCGCCCCGCCCACAGCGGGATCCCTGAGCTGATTGGCTAATGTCGCACTCAGACCACACCCATCAAGTCCAACCAGTAATTGCAAATACAAACAACTTGTTTAGCACAAAATCTACTTCAAGGTGTTATACATGTTCCTACTAGCTGTGATATGAGAAATCTAAGGAAAAAACATGCTTTGGTGAATCATAATTATGACATAAGTCGAAATAGGTACTTGCAAATTCATAATTATGACACAAAAGCCAAACGTATGACATGGAACGTCATAATTGTGACATGGAAAGACATAATTTCAACTTTTTATGTACTTGCACTTTCATTTTTATCTGTTTACGTCTTTTATTTTATTCTTTGCTTAATTTTTCGGGTTTCTCGAAGCGGAAGTCGTCATAGTTGGGTAAAATTCTGAGAGAATACATTAAATACATTTTGTGTCCCCATTTTCTCAAACAGCAAAAGAAGAACTCAACAACAGCGTTTTCACAACTTTCAAAAAGTTGTGAAAACTCACAGTAGTAATGTTTTTTTTTTTTTTTTTTTTTTTTTGTAATTTGATGAAAAGGTAATAAAATATTGAGTATAGTTTATAAATGTGCATACATAAAAAAAAAATGAAAATATAGAAAACTTTGCAAGATTTACGATCCTGGTATTTTAGTAAATCAAGTTTAACTAAATGAAAATGAGAAATGCTGAAATAAGCTAAAATAAAATAAGTTTAAGGTTTTTTTTTTTTAATTTTTTTTATTTCAGTTAACGTTTATTTTATTTCAAGTATCACAATGTTTTTTTATGGTTTTAGTTTTAGTTAACTATAATAACCCTGGTAAAAATAAAATAAAATACTGAGTATAGTGTTATACATCTATTTAAAAAAAAAAAATTGGAAGATTTACGATGACCGTTAAAACGCGTCATTACTGTCCGTGAGAAGAGTCCGTTTACCAGTGAAAAAGATTTTGTCAGTTATTTTTTTAAACATATATATATATATATATATATATATATATATATATATATATATATATATATATATATATATATATATATTATTGTATTTTAGTAAATCAAGTTTAACTAAATGTTTAAACGTTTAAAACGTTTTGAAACGTTTATTTTATTTCAAGTAACACAATTTTTTTATGGTTTTAGTTTTAGTTAACCATAATAACCCTGGTAAAAAATAAAATACAGTAAGCGCATTACACAGTGCGCGTGTACGTCGCAATGCGCGCTCTTGTAAGCTGTTGTCCTAAAAGATACAACATCTAACTTACTGCACTACAACTGCGCCCACTTGACATTCCATTACAAAAATAATATGCTTATAATGTTATATTTTATTTAAAGCACAGACATATGTTATAAGATTATTTTTAAAAATAATACATTGTTTAAGATATTAAAAAAATATATCCATCTTTGAGGACCCGCTGACGAAAGACCAACAACAGCAAAGATGGCGGCGGCGGTGGGTGCCCTCGTTTCGTACGGCAGCGACTCAGATTCGGAAAATGAGTCAGAATCCCGTACTAGTCCACAGAAAGTCGAACCAGACTCGGTCGCGCATCTTCAGCCCTCAAAATCCGACATTATAACGACTTTAGCCGCTCTGAATTCAGCGCCCGAGGTCGCCGTGAAGGTAAACAAGAACCGCGCGGCACACAGTCTCTTAACGTACAGTTCAGCTGATTCTGAGGGAAAACAGTCGATCAAATGTGTTTATGTTCTCAATAATAGCTGAAATAATGTTTTCTGTGTTTGTCTTTGTCAGGAAGATGTTGAGACCGGTGTGCATCTTGATCCAGCACTCAAAGAAGTCACTTACAACCCTACATTTGAAACCATGTTTGCTCCAGAGGTGATATTGTGTGTTTCAAATATAATTTTTTAATATTTTAGATGCCACAGACCTCCAAATATGATCATCCTTGTGTGAGGGATGCTAAAATTTAAAAGGCAATTAACTTTTATAAACACAGTTTATACATTAGTTTCTATTAAGTTACATTATTTTATATTTTTTTCTACTCACTATAGTAATGTGCCGTTAAATGTATTATTTATTTAACTTTAATGTAATTTTTATGTGTATTTTAATCTACATTTGTATTTATCTTAATTTAATTAGTAGATTAGTAACTAATATTTTATTTTAATCACATTTATTTACTTTTTATTTGAATATTATTATTATTTTTTACAGTTTGTCTCTAGACTAGATTTATATTATAAATAAAAAATTAATGTCTATTAAGTTACCTTATATATTTTTTTCCTACTCACTATAGTAATGTGCTGTTAAATGTATTTATTTTTTAATTTATCTAACTTTAATGTAATTTTTGTTTATATTTTAATTTAAATTTGTATTTCTTTATTTTAATCATTTATTTATTTATTTTAATCTTCTTATTATTTATTGTTTTTACAGGTCATCTCTAGATTATATATATATTATAAATCAAAAATGAAAAATGTATTAAATTTAATGTCTAGTAAATGTTATATATATATATATATATATATATATATATATATATATATATATATATATATATATATATATATATTTATTATAGTATTTATTTGCTTATTTAACTAATCAATTTTTTTATATATATAAATTTTTTATTAATTTATTTTATTCCAATTTAATCTCTTTAATAGGTTAAAAAATAACATTTTGTCTTAATCAAATTATTTTATTTATTTATTTTAATCTTCTTATTTATTTTTATTTTTTTACAGTTTGAATACCCCTGTAATATCTTATTTATCCTGTTTGTCTCCTCTCATTCCAGTTTGGACCAGTGAACCCGTTCAGATCCCAGCAGATGGCCGCACCGAGAAACATGCTGTCTGGTTATGCTGAACCGGCTCATGTGAACGACTTCATGTTTGAGCAGCAGAGGAGAACCTTCTCTACGTTTGGTGAGAGTTATGCGTTGTTCTCACTTGTATAGCTTCTGTATTCACACATAGAATGAAATCAAACGTGTGTGTTTGGTTTGTTTATGGGTCAGGTTACGCTCTGGACCCGTCTGTGGACACCAGTCAGGTCTCATCCAGCAGCTACATAGGAGCCGTAGAAGAAGCGGAGAAAAACAAAGGTGAGATTCACGTCGTTCAGCATCTGCTTTTTTTTATTTGCATCAAGTTTTGCAATTATAAATAATGTGTCATGCAATCAAAATGGACAGTACTTTCTGTTTTATGGTGCAGGATTCATCAGTGCATGTTATTATAAATGTACCACTAAAGGCTCTAAATATTATCCAATTTAAATGTTATTTTTCATGTGATGACCAAAACATTACTTCAAAGATTGTCCCCACTTGTAAAATTTAAAATTTCAAGATGTAGGAAAATAACACTTGGTGGCAAACAAACACTTTTATTCAAAACTAAAAAGAAATGCCCACTATAACCAGTAGATGGCGGCAGAGGAGCACTTATTGGCTTATTAGCCATTACCAGTGGTATAACAGTGATTTCATAATGTCTAAATATAATATATTAGGGAGTGGTAAATTACCACTCCCTAATATATTATATTTAGACATTATGAAATCACTGTTATAAAATATATCATCAATAAATCAATGTTTGTCAAAGTTTTTTGGTACTGAATTATTAATTCCTGTTAATTCAAATGTTATTCTGGAGCCCTGCTCTTATTGTTGTTCTCCTCCACTAGGGCTGACGGTGTTTGAGACGGGACCAAAGAAGTCTGAGAAGAGGAAGAAGGTGAAAGGAGGAGATGCGGCTGATATCGACAGCTTTCTGGGCCCTTGGGCCAAATATCAGGATGAGAAAGACGTGGCCAAACCCTCTGAGGTGAGACTTCATTTTCATAATATTCAGTTTATAAGATGAATCCTAAACCAGGATTAAAGTGCCTTCACCAAACACCCACAATGCGTGTATTTTTTTCTGCTTCTCTTACTTGTGCTGCAACTAAATTTGCGAGTAAACCAGGGTTATTATCATAAACTAAGACTATTAAAATCATTAACTGTTAATTAAAATTAAGCTGATATAAAATAAAAAATAAGTATTAGTTAAAAAAAAATGTAGAAATGTTAACTGAAATAAGTTTGTTGAAGCACTAAAATTAATAACTGGTAATAAAAATTAAAACTAACTTAAATAAAAAAAAATTGATTAAACCTAAATTGCAACATTTAAAAAAATGCTTAATAAAATAACAAAAGCACATAATAAAATGACTAAAAATTAAACTAAAATTAAAGCCAATTCAAAATATTAATAAAACTAGAAAACTTTTATAAATCTAAACAGTAATCTCAATATTTCTATAGCATTTATTAATCTTAGTTCACATTTACTAATACATTTTTAGGATCAAAAGTTGCATCTGTTGCAACTCTGGTTACACTTTAATTTAATATTCACAATGTAAATGCAAAGATTGTTTATCGATTATGACAGAATTTAGAAAATATGCTGTTTTAACATTTAGAAAATGTATTGCATGATGATAGTAGTCATTCAATATTACAAAATGATGAATATTGTATTGCTATAATATACTATAAAAACAACTGTGTGAAAAGAAAGTGACTAAAACACTGTAAAAATTTATAAATCTTCACAGTCGCTAAGGGACGCCAAAACGTTCGAAGTGGGTGGGGCCACTTTACTAAAATGGCTATTACTCGTGAACGAAATGAGATATTTTCACCAAACTTGGAACACGTATCTATGGACTCAATCTTTTGTCACATTAAAGAAATTGCGGCGATTGGGAACAGGAAAAAACATGAAAACGACTATAACTACTTCACCGTTAGTCTGATCGACTTGAAAATTGGCTTGCAGTGACTTTGAAGCGGAAAAACATCTTGACATTTCACATCTCGAAAAACATATCCGTCATCGGCCATTGAAGTTTGAGCGGCTGTAAGACAAGGTTAACGGAGGCCAATCAGAACGAAACTCACTGGGCCTATTTGCCCTAAAGGTCAGTGAGAATAATGGGGGGGAAACGGCCACCGGGGGGCGCCTTCGCGTTTTTCACGTGCGTAAAGCATCGTGTATCGCACGATTTTTCGCACATACCACATGGTAGAACTCCTCATTTTGAGCAACTTTGCCTCTAGGACCGCCACTGTCCAACAAATCGTTCGTTATGTATCGGAGATTATTTTTAAAAAAACTCTCAGGTTTATGGCTCAACCTCAATAACTGTTAAAAAGCTTTAAAAAACATGTATTTCCTATGGTAAATTGCATGTATTGGCTGTAAATGGTCTTTTTCATCTATGATCGAGATGGTTACAGGCTTGCTAATTAAAACATTTTACATTTTTATGCCTGTGCTTAAATGCTTTAAAATGCTCGAACCCCGATAATTGCTGCTCGCAGCTATATCTTTAGTTATTATTCATGTAATTTTCTGCATAATATTTGAGGAACACTTTACAATAAGGTCTCGTATTTTAACATTAGTTAGCAATATTTGTTTTTGATGCTTAAAGGAAACCAAAATGAAGAAACATTCCCTTTTACTACTAGTTAAAACACTTTTTTTCCTTGAGGAAATCTGTATCGGCGGATCATCTTTCTGAATAATCGGCGGAACTATTTTTTTGAGTTAAAAAACTAGCCAAATTCACCTTAAATGTGTGTTTATTATAGTCTAATCTTTTGCATCATGTTTCAATGTGACAGGATGAGCAGAAAGAGCTGGACGAGATCACAGCCAAGAGACAGAAGAGAGGCAAGAATGAAGAAGAAGCTCCAGCGGAGGAGAAGACCATCCTTCACAGTACGACACGACACAACATACAGTCAACCAAACGTGTGTTTGATCTGCTCTTAACCCTCCGTCTCTCCCTCACTGCAGTTAAAGACGCGTACGACTATCAGGGCCGTTCGTACCTGCACATACCTCAGGACGTGGGCATCAACCTGCGCTCGCCGGACATCCCGGATAAATGCTACCTGCCTAAGAAACAGCTGCATGTGTGGACCGGACACACTAAGGTGAGCCGACGGCCGCCCGTCATTGGTGTGTAGGGGCTGGACGTTGACGCGCATTTCACCATTTGATTAGATTTGAGCTTGATTTGATTCAATATCGATTCATTTAGAATGTATTATACATCATTCTTAACTTATGGTCATCTTTGCAGCCGACACTTACTCACAAATCGCTAGTTTATTAATAAATTCTGTAGAGTTTGTCTGGATGGCGTTTATGCTGTTACATGGCATCAGTGTTCAGTTTTGCTCTCATCCCTCTGGCAGTGTGACTACATACTGACTCAACCGTTTACTTCGACAGACGTACCATATTCTCTCGTATCGTTTCATGTATGTTCACGCAAACTGCACCTCCTGTCTGCAGGGTGTCAGTGCCATCCGTCTGTTTCCGGCGTCTGGTCATCTGCTGCTGTCCTGCTCTATGGACTGTAAAATCAAGGTGAGATCTTTAAACACTTCTCGTGTTGAAGTGAGAGGTCAAGCAGTGTCCTGTAAAACGGTTCTACACTTCATTTAACATTTTTTCTAAATCTTGAATACTAGTAATAATATCAATAATTAATATTATTAATACTTTTATTATTTATTAAAATAATATAGTAATAAATTATTGTATTTTTGAATTATAATAATAATTATTATTTAAAAAGTCTGTTAATATAAAAAAAATTACTTATTATTATTTTTGTGCAATAACCATTTTAAAAAGGCTTAGAATATTATATCAATATAATTAATATTAAAATTATTAACATATTAATGATTATAATAACTATAATAATAAGTAACTTTTATTATGATTATTTATGAATATAATAATATAATATAACAAAAATAATAAATAAAAAAACAAATTATAATTATTATTTATTAATAGAATAATATTAATAGAATATATTAATAATAATTATGGCAAAATACAAGATTTAATTGTTTTTTTTTAAATAAACACTAAATAACAATTTATTATTATTATTATTATTATTATTACTATTATTGTGCAACAATAATAATTTAAAACAGTCTGTTAATTATATTAATATTATAATTTATGAACATTATTTTCATATTAATATTAATTAATTTTAATATTGTATTATTAATATTATTATTATTATTATTATTATTATTATTATTGTAAGTGTTATGCAAAATACTAGAATTTAAATTGGTCTGTTAAGAGTGCAATGAAATAATAATAATAATAATTATAATAATAAAAAGTTACACTGTTTTAAGCAACCTCTTTCTAATTCTTGTATAATAATTCTTATATAATAATGATAATCATAATAATAATGCCGTTAATTATTATTATGTCAGGAATAAATAACAATATTATTATTTATTAATAATAATTATATAAAAATAAAATGTGTAAGTCTGTTAAAATAAAACATAATTATGCGACAGCAATGACAATTTAAAACTGTTAGAATATAATGTTATTTATTAATAGAATAATTATTATTATTATGCAACAATAATATTTGAATAATATTAAAACAGTCTGTTAGAATATAATATTAATATAATTAATATTGCAATGATTGTTATATTAATTAATTAATAATAATTAACTTATAAATATAATAATATTATTTATCAATAAAATAATATTAATATAATATAGTAACAAATAAATAATAAATAATATAATAATAAATAAATTATATATAAAAAATAATAAATAATAAATTATTATAATTGTTTATTGTTAGAATAATATTAATAGAATATAGTAAAAATAATTATGGCAAAATACAAGATTTAAATGGTCTGTTAAAATAAAAATAAATTATTATTATTGTGTCACAACAGTGTTAGAATATTATAATATAATTAATATGAACATTATTTTCATATTAATATTAATTAATATTAATTAATTTTAATATAATAATTATTATTATAAGTATTATGCAAAATACTAGAATTTAAATTGGTCTGTTAGAGTACAACCGTATAATAATAATAATAATAATAAGTTACAATAATAATAAAAAGTTATTATACTGTTTAAGCAACTTCTTTGTAATTCTTATATAATAATTCTTATATAATATAATCATAATAATAAAGCTGTTAATTATTATTTTGTCAAGAATAATTATTATACAAGTAATTTTTATGATCTCACTATTTTTGGGAATTTTATTAAAAGTGCTTTACAAATATATATTAAAAATAATTCTTAATAGAGAGACCAGATGGAATGTTTTTCTTTAAAAAATAATTTTCTCAGGAAACTTTAAACGAACGGACATAAAGCTAAAAGGTGTTTTATAATGAAATAAATGCTGACCAGCTTCATCATCTTAAAGATACTTGTCTTTACGTTAATATGCATTTTATCATAATGAAAAGTTTTATTAAAAAACTACCCAGATGTCTGATGTTGTTTTTGTCTTTTGCTCTAGTTGTGGGAGGTTTATAATGAGAGAAGATGTGCACGGACGTTTATTGGTGAGTGTTGTCATTTTTCTCTCTTCTAGTCTCGTTTGGCCACAGAGGAAGAATCACACGTTTTATTACAGACTTGCTGCTGTGGCGTGCAAGCGTGATTGAGTGATGTGCTTTAATTACTCTGAGACGTGAGTAATGGAATAAATCAGAGGCTGTTTCTCCAGTGTCTCGGCTCATTTATCAAGCGCTGTCAGAACCGCCGCTCGGCTCCGTCACGCTCTCTCGAACTCAGGAGACTCGCAGGAGATGTGAGCTGAATGACATTCATGCGTTCGGACGGGACTTCAGAGCTCAAATGTTCAATTCTGCATCGCAAAATCTCACTGTCGACAGGTTTAATTAATTCAGCCTGATTAAACTATTGGAAACTGAGGGTGTTTTAATGTGCCGTTCTGGACACAGTCATAATTTTATGCCTTAAACTTTTCTGTTTTTTTTAATTCTTGAATAATAACAATAGTAGCAACAACAACAGTAAATTAATAGTAGTAGTAGTAGTAGTAGTAATAATAATAACAATTATTGTTATTATATAAGAATTAAAAATGTGAGAAGTAGTTTTTAAGAATAATAACATATTTTTTTAGAATAATAACATTAATAATACTTTTTATTCATTATTATATATATATATATATATATATATATATATATAAAATTAAAGTAATATTAAGAATGAAATTAGAAATTATTAGATAAGAATAAAAAATATGAGAGTTTGAAACTGTCAGAGTAAAACAGCATAACAATAATTATAATAATAAAAATTATACTATTTTATATTTATATTTATTTTATATTAATAATGTTATTCTAACACTGTTTTAAATAATTGTATTTTTGCATATTAATAATAATTATTCATTATATTTATTTAAATATGTTTAAATATTTTTATATATATATATATATATATATATATATATATATATATATATATATATATATATAATATACATAAATACATATATATACATAAATACATAAATACATTTCAAATAATAAGATTAAAATAATAATTATCATTATTCTTAGTATACAATTATTTGAAATAGTCTGTTAGAATAAAACTTAATAATAATTATAATTATCATGATTTTTGTTATACAGTTACTCTGACAGTTTTAGCATAATAATATTTAAAAATTATTCTATTTTATATTATTCATATTGTTATTCTATCACTGTTTTAAATCATTGTATTTTTGCATAATAATATTAATGATTATTCAATATAAGAATTATATATTTAAGAATTAAATAATTATAATAATAATAATAATAATAATAACAATAATAATTAGTATACAATAATTTAAAATGGTCTGTTATAATAAAACTGAATAATAATAATAATTATAATAATAATTATAATTATGCAATAATAGTTTAAAACATCCTGTTAGAGTAATATAATTAATCTAAAACAGTATTATAATCATTTATTTTAATGATTTTTGTTATTTAAACAGTTTTTCTCCTATTTTAAATCTAATAATAATAATTATTATTAAACAGTTTTTCTAAATCAAATAACAAAATCAATACTAAATACTAATACTAAATCAAATAACAATAACAATAATAATAATAATAATTATTATTATTATTATTACTATTACTACCATCGTGTCAAGAATGGTTATTATAATGAATAATTATTACAATAATGTGTTTTTATGCCTTTAACCTCAACTTTTGGTTTAGTAACATCTAGAATATAAAAGCAAAATCAGTCTGTGGTCTTTAGATGCTGGACGAGGGTCTTAAATCTCCATCATGCGGCGTCATGGCCGTTAACAGCAGCCGTCACTCGTCTCCGTGGGTTACTGATATCGCCATGGCTACAGTTGCCGGGCTGATAAAAAGCATTGACCAGGAACAGTCCACTGGGAAGCGTCGAGTCTGAAGTCACTCACAGATCCACACTTTTATTTTCACTGACCCAATAGTTTCAAGTATGTTATGTGAAAATATATAAAATATACAAAAAAAATCTTTGAATGGCGGGTCTCATTGATGTCTTGTGTCTCTGTAGGTCACAGTAAAGCAGTGCGTGATGTCTGCTTCAACAACACGGGCACGCAGTTCCTCAGCGCCGCCTACGACAGATATCTCAAACTCTGGGATTCAGAGACCGGTGAGAGTTTAATACAAACACACACCAACAGGATCCAAGATGAATGTTCAGAGATGAGTTTAGCATGTCCAACTCAAACCGGTTTAGTTTACACATCTGTCGAGTCTCAGTCTCTGCTCCACCAGCAGGGGGAGCCACAAACACGGGCAGTTTCACATATTATGGGGTGTTTAAGGCGATCATCACTAGTCCCAGAGCTCATCGTGATGTGAAACACATCTCTGTCCTCTTTCAGGTCAGTGCATCGCCCGCTTCACCAACAGGAAGGTTCCCTACTGCGTGAAGTTCAACCCAGATGAGGACAAACAAAACCTGTTTGTCGCCGGGATGTCAGACAAGAAGATCGTCCAGGTATGAAGCGAGAGACAGTGTCATTATTAAAGGGTCTCCGCTCGTGTCCAACAGCTTATTTCATGCTCTGTGTCATAAACACACACACAGCAGCGGTAATGAAGATTTGAACATGCATCACGATCCGGGTCTAAAACCATTCTTGATCTACATTTATTATTATAAAAATTACTATATTCTTCTTCTTTACCATCTTTGAATATGAAATTAATTTGTGCATTTTTATTAAATCACTTGTGTAATTATAAGTAAACATTTCAAACTAAATATAGCTTCAAAACATACATGCAAATATAAAGTACTAAAGCAGAACAAAGAAACATATTTCAAGCAATAAACAAAGTGCTTTCAGTATCTGAAAGTTTTCCAGACAAGTGCAGTGAGGGATTTTTCCCTCTTTGCATTATTGCTGTTTGATTATTACTGGTGACTTACAGCAGGTCTAACAGGCTAAGTTTAATATAATTTTATTTATTTATAATTATTTTAAAGAAATTAATACTCTTATTCATCAAGGATGCATTATATTGATCAAAAGTGACATTTATAATGTTAAAAAAGATTCTATTTCAAATAATTGCTGTTCTTTTGAACTTTATCAAAGAATTGACTTTGTATTTTACTCTACTACTGTGAAAGATAATATACTTGTTTGATGGTTTTGTGTGGGTTTGTGTATCTCTAGTGCACATGCGGGGGAAAAAAAATAAGCTGAAAATCAATACTGAAGTTTTCAGAATCAATTTCGATCTTATGGGTCCAAATGCAGCTGATGTGATGTTGATTTGCTTGTTTTTCCTCGTGCAGTGGGACATCCGCTCCGGTGAGGTCGTTCAGGAGTACGACAGACATCTGGGCGCCGTCAACACCATCACCTTCGTGGACGAGAACCGCCGCTTCGTCAGCACCTCAGACGACAAAAGTCTGCGCGTGTGGGAGTGGTGAGGAGAAACTTTATTCCTGAATCTCCCATTGAATGGGAATTTTGGCTATATACATATGGGGGTATATGAGTGAGTGGTGAGGAGAAACTTTATTCCTGAATCTCCCGTTAAATGGGAATTTTGGCTATATACATATGGGAGTATATGAGTGAGTGGTGAGGAGAAACTTTATTCCTGAATCTCCCGTTAAATGGGAATTTTGGCTATATACATATGGGAGTATATGAGTGAGTGGTGAGGAGAAACTTTATTCCTGAATCTCCTGTTAAATGGGAATTTTGGCTATATACATATGGGAGTATATGTGGGAGTGGTGAGGAGAAACTTTATTCCTGAATCTCCCATTGAATGGGAATTTTGGCTATATACATATGGGAGTATATGAGTGAGTGGTGAGGAGAAACTTTATTCCTGAATCTCCCGTTAAATGGGAATTTTGGCTATATACATGTGGGAGTATATGAGTGAGTGGTGAGGAGAAACTTTATTCCTGAATCTCCCATTGAATGGGAATTTTGGCTATATACATATATATATATATTAGGGGTGTAACGGTACACAAAACTCACGGTTCGGTACGTACCTCGGTTTTGAAGTCACGGTTTGGTACAGTTTTCGGTACAGCAGGTGGAGAGAAAACTAAACATAAAATTTGCTTTTTTTATTATTAAACAGAGGTTTACTGAACAAATTGTGTTTTTGTCTTTAAATATATTAAATTAAATTAAAACTAAAAGTTTCTTAAGGATAAAAAAAATGATCTCTGCTAATGCTATAAACTATATAGGGAGCCCTAACTTGAAAGAAGCCCAAACTATTAGCCTAAATTCAATTGCTTTTTATTTTTAGATAAAATAATCAACACTCAACTAACAAATTGTATGCAAACCTATAAGCTGGACCAGTTTTTGCAGTAACTTCTAAATGTTTTTACTCCAATTGGTTGTTGAAATATAATCATTTCTACACAGTGGCTGTTATTTTAACATCAGAGTTATTTAAACATACATTAAATAGCCTAATCAGGATATCACTAACAGATTAAGTAAAATAATGAATATATTGGCTAATACAGTGCATATATTAAGCGAAAGAGTAAATTAAATTAAAACTAAAAGTTTCTTAAGGATAAAAAAAATGATCTCTGCTAATGCTATAAACTATATAGGGAGCCCTAACTTGAAAGAAGCCCAAACTATTAGCCTAAATTCAATTGCTTTTTATTTTTAGATAAAATAATCAACACTCAACTAACAAATTGTATGCAAACCTATAAGCTGGACCAGTTTTTGCAGTAACTTCTAAATGTTTTTACTCCAATTGGTTGTTGAAATATAATCATTTCTACACAGTGGCTGTTATTTTAACATCAGAGTTATTTAAACATACATTAAATAGCCTAATCAGGATATCACTAACAGATTAAGTAAAATAATGAATATATTGGCTAATACAGTGCATATATTAAGCGAAAGAGTTCATTTCTCTAGCGAACTAAGAAGCTGTGAACACTGAATGGCTTTTCTGAGGTAAATGCATCATGACATATTGTTGAATACGGACGCTTTCATTGATGTCTTTCCACCGTTGAAACACTGAATGAGCAATTACATGAGATATGACCGTTTCAGTAAGTTGTACTGAATCTTGCAACATACCTTCAGATGTTCTTTCATGTTTATTCTGTAACTAGTATTAAGGAGGAAGAGATGAACACATTCACTTGCGCTCAGCGCTCGCGCTGCCGGTTGAACTGAGGCGCCTGTACAGTGATCTGTCACCCCACATCAAAGCACGTCAAAATGGCATTTTCTGTTTAAACTTCATGATTTCGTGGACAGAATTTGAAGGATGACACTTTGTTTCTTATCAAAAGTAACAAAACGCAGAGCTTATTGTGGTTATTGGTGGTGAATATTGGTTGCAATGTAATGTTTCGGTACACATGTGCACCGTACCGAAAGCCCTGTACCGAAACGGTTCGGTACAAATACGTGTACCGTTACACCCCTAATAAATATACACACACATATACATATACATACATATGGGGGTATATGAGTGAGTGGTGAGGAGAAACTTTATTCCTGAATCTCCCATTGAATGGGAATGTTGGCTATATACATATGGGAGTATATGAGTGAGTGGTGAGGAGAAACTTTATTCCTGAATCTCCTGTTGAATGGGAATTTTGGCTATATACATATGGGAGTATATGAGTGAGTGGTGAGGAGAAACTTTATTCCTGAATCTCCCATTGAATGGGAATGTTGGCTATATACATATGGGAGTATATGAGTGAGTGGTGAGGAGAAACTTTATTCCTGAATCTCCCATTGAATGGGAATGTTGGCTATATACATATGGGAGTATATGAGTGAGTGGTGAGGAGAAACTTTATTCCTGAATCTCCCGTTGAATGGGAAGTTTGGCTATATACATATGGGAGTATATGAGTGAGTGGTGAGGAGAAACTTTATTCCTGAATCTCCCGTTGAATGGGAATTTTGGCTATATACATATGGGAGTATATGAGTGAGTGGTGAGGAGAAACTTTATTCCTGAGTCTCCCGTTGAATGGGAATTTTGGCTATATACATATGGGAGTATGTGAGTGAGTGGTGAGGAGAAACTTTATTCCTAAATCTCCCGTTGAATGGGAATTTTGGCTATATATATATATATATATATATATGAGAGATGCACCGATATATTGGCCAATAATCGATTTTGGCCGATAAAAGCACATTTTCACACAATCGGATGATACTTTAAAAACAGCGAATAGTCAGGGCAGATATATCGTGTCGATCATACAAGGGCAAATGCACTGAATTGCTAAGAAACCAGTTTGATGTTCAATATTAATAGTAATTTAATGAATTAATAACATTCATAAAGTTAAGAAATATTAATTTAATCTTCAGAATTGAGTTAATGCGTTTAATATTAATTTTAGTAATGTTTGTTTATAACTGATACCAGTTACTCTGACACAAGTTGATGAAATGGAGAGAATAAATTTTTTATTTGCATTTGCAGTAATAATGATTAAATATTAATTATAATGAAATTATCGTTAATTTAAAAGAAGGAATTATAGGCAGAACCCTCAAACTATCGGTATTGTTATCACTCTGAATAATTTGTTCCGAAATAGTTTTTACTGAAACCAAAATTAAATGAGAAGTTTTCAATTAATCTGGAAACCGAAACTAGAAATAAATTTTATTTAATAATCAAATTTAAACAAAAAACTTGAGTTGCATATAGACATTTAAATTGCACACATAACAACTTTTTGATGATATAAATGGTTCTAATTTTTCTTGAAATATAAACTATTGAACATTGGCTGTTATAAAAACATGATTTATTCAAACATGCATTAAATAATGAAGTCAACAGGTTAATTAAAAATACAATGAATATGTAATCCAATGCATATATGTATCAAAAATTCTCCTCTCTAGAGTTATTTTTCTAGCTATGGTCACTAACTGGCTTTTCTGAGGTAAATGTGATTTTACATGACAGCTGTTTTTTTTTAACATCTTTCGCGGTTGAAACACTGATTGATGGATTACATGAGACATGATTCATTTAGTAAGTTGTTCTGTATCTTTCAACATTCCTTCTGATGTTCATTCATGTTTATTTGCTGCTGTAACTAGTAGTAAAGAGGAAGAGATGATCGGTTCATGATCTGTCACCACACATTAAAGGCACAAAAACACATTTATTGATGAATTTCGTTGAAAGCTGACAGGCGCTACAAATGTTTAGTTTTGTTCACTCATCAGTTGAAAACAGCATAGACTAAAAAATTGATTCATGGGATTTAAAATGAGGAATGGATATTGTTAATCCAGCTCCATGTTTACCTGTTGTAGTTTATCCATGTTGAGGAACGAAATAGATGTTGAATACTCTAAAAATACTTAATCGGAGAAGATGTTTCGGTCAATGATTTCTGCCCTCCAAAACTTTCGTTCGAATATTTTCAGTGCATCACCAGTTTCATGTACAGAATGATTTTTATGAAGTCATCTGCACCAGTGTTTTGTTCTCGTTCTCTCATGCGGAGAGTTATTTTGGGACACGCGTGTCGTCTTGAGGGATTTTCTCTTCCCGTGCCTCGGGTGTCAATGTTCTGCTCCAGTTTGGAGGCGCTTTCTCTGTTGTAGATGGATTACAAAACTCAAACACAGCTGTGTGTGTGTGTGTGTGTGTGTGTGTGTGTGTGTGTGTGTGTGTGTGTGTGTGTGTGTGTCAGTAGAGAGAAAATGTCAGCAAGAGTGAGATAAAAGATTAAAAATGGCACTGAAGACCTGGAGCTTCAAAGAACAAGAGTCTGTTTGAAGAACTGAAATCTAGAGTTTGTTCAGTGCAGATGGGTCACCTGATGAATGACTGAAGCTCTTACGGTCCATAATGGAGGAGACTGTTGCTCTGGTTAACAATGAAATGTCAGTCTGAAATAAAAAAAATAATGAATGAATAAAAGATATAAGTAAAATAAGTAATAAAAGAAAGAATAAATAAATAAGAAATAAAAGAATGTTTTTGTCTTCTGCTCACCAAAGCTGCATTTATTTGATCAAAAATACAATAAAAATTGTGAAATATTATTACAATGTAAAACAGCTGTTTTCTATGTGAATATATAGTAAAATATAATTTATTCCTGTGGTCAAAGCTGTATTTTCAGCATCATAACTCCAGTCTTCAGTGTCACATGATCCTTCAGAAATCATTCTAATGTTGATTGCTGCTCAAGAAACATTTATGATTTTTATCTCAATAAAAATCTAATTTATTAAACACACAGATGTGCTTGATTGTAATGCAGGTTTTGATGCTTCTAAATGTGCCGTTCATCTTTTTCAGGGATATTCCTGTGGACTTCAAATACATCGCTGAGCCCAGTATGCACTCGATGCCCGCGGTCACACTGTCGCCCAACGGTGAGTGACGTCCTACATGAACCAGTGACGCTGTAAATGTCATGTGACCCTGCCACTCATATCGCTTCCTCTCTGATCAATAATTGATCAGAATCCCTCAAACGCAGATGGAGAGAAGAGCGCCCTCGTTTTCTCTTCCTCTCTTCCTCTGTCATGTCGAACTGACACAGATTTCTCACTCTTCATGGTGAAATCGCACTTCTGAGGTGCAAATGAACCCGTGTGAACCCAGTACGACTCCATCTGAGATGCTTCATTTTTTAGTTTAATTGAGCTCAGGTGACACAGAATTCAACTAAGTTCGGGTTAGGATGGTCCACTAACTAGTTGATTATTGATGTTAACAATATTTTGGATAAAAGCGTCTGATAAATGCTTAAATGCACATGTAAATTTTAAAAAATAAATAGATATACATTCAGTCCATGCTTTAAAACATAATTAAAGAAACCATAACTATAATAAATAGTAAAATAATAAACAGTTTTAAATTTTGTTTACAAAAAGTTTTTTTTTAATTGTTCTAAATATGATTTATTTATAAAAAATATATATATATTTTTTTTACTGTTTATTAATTTACTGTAGTTATGATTTTATTTAACTGTTTTAAAGCATCAATTGAACAGTTTCATCCATATCTTTATTTTTTAGTTTACATTATTAGATTCTTTATCCAAAGTGACTTACAAAAGAGGAACAAAATCAATCCAATAAAGATCCAACGATATTCATAATATACAATTTTTTTTAAAATTATTATTATGATTGTTTACTATTACTATATACGACTATTAATTGTATTATAAATAATGAATTAAATCCATTTAAAAAGTGATTTATTTCCATTTTTTATGTTTAAACAATTAAATTAATAACTGGTTCCTTCATGTTTGTATGTTTTTTTTTGTTTGTTTGTTTGTTTTTTTTTTGGCTTGCTGATACTGATTTTAACAAACAACTTTTGGCCGATACCGATATTTGTCACTTGCTGTCTTTATTACTTATTTGAACATTTGTCATTAAAATAGATTAAAGTTTTGAATTAAATGAGCAAAGTTCAAAAATGCATGCATTAAGTTATACTAGCTAGTTTATTGCTGCATCATCAAATAATTTCTATTGAACAGGCCAACATGAATACATAAATACAACAGAACAAAGATGTATATGATGCTTTTCAGGTACAGAAATAAAGTAATCACATGTGTGAAATTACAAAAGTTATTTAGTCAAGAGTAGTGAGCAATTTTCTTTGATTGACATTAAAACGCAGACAGCAGCGCAACAGGAATATTAGGCTGCTGTCACTTTAAGAGCTGCATGGATCCAATATACTGTTACACAAGCGTTTTATTTCCCAGCTGTTTACTTTTATTTAAGACATAAACGATTATAATTACAAGGATACCCGCAAAGATGGCCATTTTGATGTAATTTTGTGAGAATTAGAAGTGAAAGAAAACTCAATTCAGTATTTGAGCACTGTCTGAGACATTGTGAACTTAGTGAGTAGAATTGAGTTCTCTTTCGTGTCTTCTTCTTCTTGAATAAAATGCATGCAAAGGATAAATTTGGATTCTGCAACAGACATTATTCAGCTCAGTGCCTTCACGCAGTTAATTAAGAAACCATCTGTTATATCTGCATTTTTCATGCTATAGCAGATATGCCGATGGTTTTGAATTGATCGGAAAACACCGGATAAATATCGGTGACTAGTCATCTTTTTAAAGACTAGTCACTTAAACTTCCCACAGACTAGTTGTTTTTCAGGATATGTAGTTCCTTGTGTGACGTGTGTTTTGTGCTGATCTCAGGTAAGTGGCTGGCCTGTCAGTCCATGGACAATCAGATCCTGATCTTTGGAGCTCAAAACCGATTCCGTCTCAACAAGAAGAAGATCTTCAAAGGTCACATGGTGGCGGGCTACGCCTGTCAGGTGGACTTCTCTCCGGACATGAGGTGAATCTCTTCAAACGGAATATTTCTGTTGATGTTCTGTTTCTAATTGTGATTTAGAGCTTCAACACTCTTGAAGGAAACATATTCCTTAAAGCAGAGCTAATTTAGTGGCAAAACAGCTTGTGTCATGACTCATGAATATATGTACACTAGTTAGTATGCATGATTTTGGGATGGTTTGGGGGTATCTGCAATTTTTCTGATTACAAATTGCATTTGTGTTTTTAAATGCTAATTATTTTACTTGTTTTATTTAGTTTTTTATAAAAGCTCCATGTTTACTGTGCTTATTTGTAGGGCTGCACAACAAAATGTGATCATCAATATGACTATATAATAATAATAATTTCATTATTATTATTATTTTTATTACTATATTAAAATATAATTTTCATTTACAACAAATTAAGAAATATTACTGTTGCACTATTTCACTGTAAATCTTTTTTAGAAAAATATTATAATTTTTATTTTACATTAAGCTCTAAAATTCCAATTAATTATGATTTTATTATTATTACTAAATAAAAAACATTGAAAAAATTAGTATTACTTTTGCACTATTTTACTGTAAAATAAATAATATTTAAAAATATTATACTTGTAATTTGCAGCACTGCTGTATAATTACAATTAATAATGATTTTATTTATTACAATTTTTGTAAAACAATTTAAGAAATATTAATTTGTACTATTTAACTGTAGGGAAAAATCTAAAAATTTTATTTTACAGTACCACTGAAAAATTATTAATTATGATTTTATTCCTAATAAATAAAAAAATAACAAATTAAGTATTACTTTTGCACTGTTTCACTGTAAAATAAATATAATTAAGAAAAAATATATAATTTTAATTTACAGTACAGCTGTAAAAATTACAATTAATAATTTATTTGTTAAATAAATAAAAATATTTTACATAAAACAATTTAAGAAATACTACTGTTGCACTTTCACTGTAAAATAAATATAAGACAAATATTTTAATTTACAGTACAGTTGTAAAATTACAATTAACAATTGTTTTATTATTATTATTATTACTAATTAAAATATATTTAAAACAAATTAAGAAATATTACTTTTACACTTTTTCATTGTAAAATATATTTAAGAAATATTATAATTTTAATTTACAGTACAGCTGTAAAATTACAATTAATAATTGATTTTATTATTTATTACAATTTTTTTACAAATTAAGAAATACTACTTTTGTACTATTTCACTGTAAAGGAAAATAGTTATTTATTAAATAAAAATATATTAATACTGAAAAACACTGAAATTACAGTTTTTCAATTTCTTCATGTTCTTCATTATTTTGGCAGGAAACCACAGGGACCATTTAACGTTTCTTTTTGTTTTTCTTTTTTGACAATTGCCAGTTTATAAGTTTATAGCCACATTGTGATTTTTGGTTCGCCTTAATCTTGACTTTTTAATTGAATTCTGATTAAAAATACAATCACCTTATTAAGCTGGTTCAGAGCGAAAGCATTAATATGGAGGAATAGTTTGAAGAGTATTGCACATCCTCCTGTTTCAGCATTAGTCGTCCTCACCGCAGTAAATGTCTTTAACTCATTCTCTCCGTGTCTTCCTGCAGTTACGTGGTCTCGGGTGATGCCGACGGGAAGTTGAACATCTGGGACTGGAAGACGACTAAACTGTATCATAGGATCAAAGCGCACGATAAGGTGTGCATCAGCGCGCTCTGGCACCCTCACGAGACGTCCAAGGTCATCACCTGCGGCTGGGACGGACAGATCAAACTCTGGGACTGAGGGACAAACACACCGCAGCTTCAGGCAAACGCTTCCTTCCTTCATCACACACTGTCTCTCCTGAATCTGAGCTTTTAACACGGATCTGAGACTTCTTATCGGGCTGGTATCCAGTCCTAACACACACACACACACACCAGAGACTTTCAGCTCAAGCTTTTTGTGTTTTAATGAATGAAAACCATGTCTCATATTTCTCTTTTTGAAGATAATAAATGTCTCTCGTTTATTTTCTGCTGTCTGTGTGTTTTGGTGGCTGCGTTTCTTTCCGGAAGTAAATTAATCACAACATCACAGCGTTTCATTAGAGGCAGAGTGTATATAAAAAAGCTACAAGTACTTTGACATCTTTAATTAGGGGATGAACTCCTCAAATTTTCTTTAAGACATTGATTATAGTATAAAACACCACATATGAGTTTTAAATAATTCCCAAAGCTTTATTTCATGGTAACTGTGACCTGATTGGAAGGATTTCACTTTGGAATTATGGGTAATGTAGTCCTCCACTGGGAATTTTGCTGTTAAACATGTATTTTATTTTTTATTTTAATGGGAAATCACACATGGTGTCTCTACAAAAGCAAATATCACAAGTGCACGACCTCACGGTGAGTCTGTCATTGTAGGATTTATGTTATTCATTTCAGAATATGGAATATGCTTTAAGTAAATGCATTTTGACATAACCTGATTATGCCAGTATTACTGTTTCAGAGATGCAGACTAGACAGCCAATCAGAATCCTGAGTCGTGTAAACATCGACGGTTCATTTATATCTGCGACTATTCAAAATGTAAATTATCTTCAGTATTAACAGATGAAAATAAATAGTTTCTTAGTTTATTCAATCTGTGTAAATTCAGCTGAAGTTGTCACTTTCTCACATTAAAATGACTGTGGAAAAAGCGGTTCGATATTCCTGAATTCAGCCTGTTTTTATCGAGCAACATACTTACAAAATATACCATGAATATATTTTATTCCATACTGAGAAATTTCTGCATTTCCCAAAAGCATTGTAAGCCTGAGTAGATCACTGGTGCCAATGATTTCTATAATCTACTTAGGCTTTTGGGAAACGTTCACTCAAATTTCACTCAATATTTCTGTTTAATAGAGTATTGAGTTAGTCGAGCGTTTGCATCATGGGTACTAGTGGTGCATTACTGTTTGATCAAAATGGAGCATTAAAACCAATTTTGCAGTACAAAAAAAGGACATAATTGTATTTTTATTATATTTGTAGTACAAAAAATATATAATTAGATGCATAATAATTTAATAAAAATATACATGTAATAAAATGTAAACATGTATGTATGTGTGTGTGTAAATATATATTAAAATGACAAATTATAAAATCCTAAAAAAATAAGAAAATGATTCAAATCAGCAGTGTGTTGTCAAAATAAAAGTTCGGCACATTGGCCAAACAGGAAAAACTTACAGGCAGATGGTGATAATTAAAAAATAAAAATAAATAAATAATAATAAAAAAAAAAAAAAATATATATATATATATATATATATATATATATATATATAAATATATATATATATATATATATATATATATAAATATAATATATAGATATATATATATATATATATATATAAAAACCAAAAATTATTCAGACATTTTTTGTATATTTTTACTAGTGGGTGCAGGACACTGTAGTTCATTTATGTAGTGAGTATAGCAAAATAAAGTAAACTGACATATTATACCCAAAAATTCTTCATACAATGGACTACCAGAAAAATTGATAACATTTGGGACAAAAAATTATTCAAAGACTCTGAGATCTTGTCATATTTTATCACCATTTTTTTAAACTATAGTGAATAAACTGAATTAATGAATGAAATGTTCAAGTGTCTGAATACATTTTGGTTTGACTAAATATATATATATTTACATACTGCTGATCTGAATTTAAATACAATTAAATAAATTTAATTACAATTTATGTAATTTTAATATATATTATATAATTATATATTTTGTGCTACCATGATACTTTGATATGTACTATAACCATGTTCATATACTGCAATATTACATGGTACATGCCCTTTAAACAGTAGTATTACCATGGTACCATGTCTCAATATAATGAGTAAAGTGTTACCATAGTATTGATTGATGTCGGTTCATGTTATCTTGATGATTTCACCTTGTGTTTTTCTCTTTTTCTTTAGTTGAGTCCCACTAAATTATAATTCTTGTTTTTTTTGTTTGCTTTTCCCCTATTGTTATGATTGATTGTTGTCAGAAGAGATGGTATCTTGAGTAAAATTCAATGCAAACTATGTTACATCATGTGCAATATGCATATTTGCTATGACTTAAGTCATGATCAACGGAGTTTACTGGGAGTTTTACATCTTTAATCGTGTCTCCCATAATCGCACGCTCTTGAGAATGTCGCACTAATCAACCCAGGACTGCTGGGTTTGCATTATGAAGTGTTTCTGTTCCTGATCATCCTTGCGGCACAAACTGAGTGTTCACCCATCCCAGGACGAAGGAGCTGCTCGTGTTCCGCAGGTTTCTGTGCAGGAAAAGGCGTGGTTTGGTCGGGTCGCTGTAGCTGTGATAGAGGCGGAAGTGAGCGCGCTCCAACTCCCTGAGCAGACTGAACCAATAGCGGACCACCGAAGGCTCGTCTCCGCCCACCTCAAACCCCGCCCAGTGCAGGTGCAGCTCCAGCAGCAGCAGGCCGATGGAGTCCAGCACCTGCTCCAGAATCAGGTTCTCCAGAATCTTCCACTCGGCGCTTTCCAGGTCCACCTTCAGGACATCCACCTGAGAGGAGCGTTCGTTATTACTGACGCGGAAGTGACATCATTAACAGTTTTCTGAATCAAACTGACTAGGATCTTGTTCTCTATAGGTGCTGTATGTTTACAATATTCTGTATTTATATGGATTTACATATTTTCCAAACTGACCCATGTGAATTGTGTAAATCTAAGGGAAGTGTGTCAAACATCTTATCAGATTTGTCATAAGAATCGTTTATTCATTAATAAAGAAAGTCTTTTGCACCAAAATAAAAGTTCTAACATTGAAAAGCAAAGAAATATAGACAAAAATGAATATTAGTCAGCTATTGTAAATTTACTGTTTTTTGTCAAATTTTATTACTATAATTAAATGTTCAGTTTTTACTTTGCTTAAATTAAATACTATTGTACTTTAAGTACAATAGTATTATTGAAATAGCAGTATTTATTGATAATTTATGGATCTAAAACATATTCTGAATAATAAATTCAGTAATAATAAATTCTGAATAATAAATTATCATTATTACAAATATTGTTATAATTAAATGCTCATTATTTACAGTACAATAGTAATATTGCAATACCAATATTTCTTAATTGATTTTAATTTTATAATAAAATATTCTGAATAATAATAGTAATTTTTATTATTATTAAATGCTAATTTTTACTTTACAGAACAATAGTATTATTGCAATAGTAATATTCTTTAACTGATTTGATTTTTATAATTTTAATAAACACTATTCTGAATAATAATTTTAATAATTATTAAATGCTCATTTTTGTACTTTTCCATACAATAGTACTGTTGCAATAGCATTATTAATTGATAATTTATATTTATTGATTATTATTTATGGGTTTTAATTTTTTATAATTTAAATATCTAAAAATATTCTGAATAATAATTAACTATTTAATAATAATTATATATTATAATGATTATTTAATGCTAGTTTTACTTTACAGTACAAAATTGCAATAGTAATATTTATTGATGTGTGATTTTTTTTTTAAATAATAAATGAATAAAATATTCTTCTTAATAATAATAAAATAATACTTTTTATTATTTTAATTGTATAGTCATATTAAATGGGGGGGGGAGTTTTCTGTGTGTTTAGTTCTTAGCCAATCATATGCCAGTATTGTTGGCCACTGGATTAGAAGACTATAATGTAAGTTTGCTATGGTAACAATTATAACAAGTACAAGAATATGCTGTTTTTGTCTTTGCTAAATCTGTGTAACAGATTTTTACAGCATTTTGTGGAAGTCTGAAGGAATACGGCCATCAGCAAGCAAAATGGTACATTCACAGCTTTTCATGACTTCTCTCGGCTCGTTACTTTTCCTCTCAAACCACGATTAATAGTTCAAGCTGCTGTGTGTGTCCTCAGTATCTCTGGGAGCAAGAACTGCTGGAGTGCATCTGATAATCAAAGACACATTGGAAAGACTTCATTAGTGATTTCTAATGGCTTTTGGTCTCTTTCCATGATCGTAAGGGCTGCTGGGAAGGCAGTTTATTATGAGGAGCGTTTAAGGCAAGAATCACTAACACTGTCGCCAAGTATTAAAGTTCAGCATGAACATCGTCCTGCAACTCAGCGTAATCTGACAGATGTGTTATGGGTAAATGTTTAGCTTTTAATTAACTGTAATCTCACAAACAGGTGTTTCACACATTTCTGCCTCTGTTTCTTAAAAGATATAAACACAACACACGCTTCCTTAAAGCCATAGTTCACCTAAAAATGAGCATTTGTCATCATTTTCTCATCCTCGTGTCTCAACTGCATAGCAGCACCCTAGCAACCATCCCATAATACCCTAGCAACCACACAGCAACACCCTAACAATCACACAGAAAAACCTAGCAACCATCCAGAATATCAATCTGATTTTTCTGATAGACTGTATCGCCTTCAAACTTCAATCATTAAAAGTACTTTAAACTGAAAACCTTCCAACTTCAAGCCTTTAAAACTTGTGCTTCCGTGTTCCTCAGAGTGAATAACAGCATTGGAAGTGTTCGTTCCTTTAAGGAGGACGAGGGAAAGTAGGACGCTCTATTGAGGACGAGCTGGTGAAGGTGGGCAGTGCAGAAGACTGACCTGAATTACTGCACACAAACCCATGAGAGATGAAACCAGCAGACCTGCAGCGCGTCCGTCAGAGACTCAAGTCAACCTCTCGCTCGCTTTCTAGAGATTTCTCTCTTGCGTTTGACCCAGAAAGAGTCTCGTCTCTTTCTTAAACTTCAGGACTTTTTAAAATTAATATTAACTGTCTTTAAACTATGAAGACATTTAGTTTAAGCTAGTGCTGTCCAATCGATTATTCGTGATTAATCGCATCTAATATTAACTGTTTTCAAAACATTAAGAAATTTAGTTTAAACTAGTGCTGTCAAATCGATTATTCGCTGTCAAATCAATTAATCATGATTAATCGCATCTAATATTAACTTTTTTTAACCAAGAAGACGTTAAGTTTAAACTAGTGCTGTTAAATCGATTAATCATGATTAATAACATCTAATATTAATTGTTTTAAACTATGAAGACATTTAGTTTAAACTAGTGCTGTCAAATCGATTAATCACTGTTAATCACATCTAATATTAACTTTTTTTAACCAAGAAGACGTTAAGTTTAAACTAGTGCTGTTAAATCGATTAATCATGATTAATCACATCTAATATTAATTGTTTTAAACTATGGAGACATTTAGTTTAAACTAGTGCTGTCAAACTGATTATTCGCGATAAATCGCATCTAATATTAAACTATGAAGACATTTAGTTTAAACTAGTGCTGTCAAATCGATTATTCGCGATAAATCGCATCTAATATTAACTTTTTAAACTATGAAGACATTTAGTTTAAACTAGTGCTGTCAAATCGATTATTCGCGATAAATCGCATCTAATATTAACTTTTTAAACTATGAAGACATTTAGTTTAAACTAGTGCTGTCCAATCGATTATTCGTGATTAATCGCATCTAATATTAACTGTTTTTTAAAACATTAAGAAATTTCTTTTAAACTAGTGCTGTCAAATTGATTATTCGTGATTAATCGCATCTAATATTAACTTTTTAAACTATGAAGACATTTATTTTAAACTAGTGCTGTCCAATCGATTATTCGTGATTAATCGCATCTAATATTAACTGTTTTTTAAAACATTAAGAAATTTCATTTAAACTAGTGCTGTCAAATCGATTATTCGCGATAAATCGCATCTTATATTAACTTTTTAAACTATGAAGACATTTAGTTTAAACTAGTGCTGTCCAATCGATTATTCGTGATTAATCGCATCTAATATTAACTTTTTAAAACATGAAGACATTTCATTTAAACTAGTGCTGTCAAATCGATTATTCGCGATAAATCGCATCTTATATTAACTTTTTAAACTATGAAGACATTTAGTTTAAACTAGTGCTGTCCAATCGATTATTCGTGATTAATCGCATCTAATATTAACTTTTTAAACTATGAAGACATTTAGTTTAAACTAGTGCTGTCCAATCGATTATTCGTGATTAATCGCATCTAATATTAAACTATGAAGACATTAGTTTAAACTAGTGCTGTCAAATCGATTATTCGTGATAAATCACATCTAATATTAACTTTTTAAACTATGAAGACATTTAGTTTAAACTAGTGCTGTCCAATCGATTATTCGTGATTAATCGCATCTAATATTAACTGTTTTTTAAAACATTAAGAAATTTCGTTTAAACTAGTGCTGTCAAATCGATTATTCGTGATAAATCGCATCTTATATTAACTTTATAAACTATGAAGACATTTACTTTAAACTAGTGCTGTCAAATCGATTTAATCGTGATTAATCACATCTAATATATAATTGTTTTAAACTATGAAGACATTTACTTTAAACTAGTGCTGTCAAATCAATTAATCACGATGAATTGCATGTAATATTAACTGTTTTTAAAGTATGAAAACGTTTAAAAAAAATAAAAGTTTAAATTAGCGCTGTCAAAACGATTATTCGCAATTAATGACACCTAATATTAATTGTTATAAACTATGGAGACACTTTGTTTAAACTAGTGCTGTCAAATCAATAAATTGCATCTAATATTACCTGTTTTTAAACAATGAAGATGTTTAGTTTAAACTAGTGCTGTCAAATCGATTAATCGCGTCTAATATTAACTTTTTTAACCATGAAGACATTTTGTTTAAACTCCGTAACTCCATTTGAGCTTGATTTTGTTAAAATGTTAATAATATAAAGACACAATATACAGAGTCTTTTCCATTTCCTGAAAAGTAGCGTGTTTGGAGATACAAGGTTTCGTCCAGACAGCGATCGCGTTTCTTCACACGTGACAGATGTATTTGTTGAGCGCTGTCGTTCCTCTTAGACTCAACACTAGAGCATCAAATCAAACCCTTCATGTGCAGGACATCAGCAGTGTTTTAGCTCTATAAACTAACGCTCCTGTAGTTAATGTGGTAAAGGGGAACATCAGCGATGAATCATCAGGTTCTTCAGCACTCAGACTTCATCTACTGTACGCTGACTCATCATTTATTCAAACCATCTTTCCTCTCCACGGCCAGATAATGATGTTTGAGCGCGAATACAAAATTGAGTTCTAAAAAGGTCAGATTCACTTGAGTTCAAGAAGCAAATCATGCTTGCAGCTTCACTTCAATTTTAATGTTCAAACTAAATTTCTTTAAATAGATGGATAATATTCATTTAAAAAGTCCTAAAGTTTGTTCAGGCTCCATTTATTTAAATATTTTGGAATATTTTAAGTAGTTGCAAGTTCATAAACACTTTGTAAACATTATAAATAAGCTTAATGTAAATTTCAGGCCCTTTTATGCTCAACTTCAAAACAAGATTTAGGCCTAAATGTAATAGTCATAGCCATACAGCAATGCATTCTGAATAATGCATTTTTAAAATTTGATTATTTAACCCCTTAATCCCTGAGGGTATTTTCAAAGTTTTTTTCTGAGTGACACACAAAAAACTTTTAAAATTATTAAATAAAAAAAATAATACATTTGGACTTTCTCATGTTGAAAAATTGCAAATAAAATGTAGATATCTTTCTAATTTAAAATAGAATATCTAATGAAGAAATTAAGGTAGTGGGTTCATTTTTTGGTGATGTTCCTCTATATGTGAGCTGTATCTGGATCAAATTTTGTGGTGATCACATAAAGAAATCAAGAGTTACAGCATTTGGAACAAAGGTAGGCATTTTAAAAATGACATGCACAAAATAATGACTTTGTTGTGATCACATGAAGAAATCAAAAGTTTTTTGTTTTATTTTTTTGTTTTTTGTTTAGCCATTGGCGCCCCCTGATGGGCATTTTTAAAATCGTTCTTTCACGTGGAGTAACTTGTGATCGACGCACGGGATTATGTTGATCTTGGACTCATTTCAATCGGGAGGATCCACTGTAAGTAATCATGTGCCATTTTCTACAATCTATGCACGTTTCATGAATTTATAAGCGGAAATGCCACTTAACTACATTTTACGTGTTATAGTTAGAATCTGCTGTAAATAATGATGTCCAATTTTCCACAATCTAAGCATTTTTCACAAAGTTACGAGCCAAAACTTGACATAAATGCCATATCGGTTTATTATTTACATATGGGTCTTGCGGGGCTTTTTGTACAAAAACTTGCTCAAGTTTAGTCAAAGCCCAAAGCTTGTTATATTATACTTTGTGAGATCTTTCAAAACACGATTATCTGAGCTGTATGATGCTTTTGACACATTGCTGTGCAAAACAAAATTCATAAATTTTTAAAAATTCTTTTTTTCAGCAAATAACAGTATTTAGTTAATCAAAATGGCTACATTCATTGTAAAGTTCACACTCTAAGCTTTCAAATGACACCTATTTTTTGATGATCAAGGCAGGAGTTTTGAAAAATATAATTTTTTTTGTAGCTAGGTGGTGCCCACGAGTTTGTTAAAGCTGCTTAATCCAAATTTTATATGCAAATCAACTGAATAAATGTTAAATTTAGGCCTAAATATGTGATACATTTTATCCTTCATGAGCTTATATGATGGTATAATTGTGAATTTCAGTATCTTAAAACAATGATTAACTAACTAATATAATTTCAGGGTTTAAATCTTTGAAGTAACTTTGAGGTGAAGTAAGTTATTACATTTTAATGAAAGATTATAAACATTTATTAATAACATGCCTTGAACCGTTCAAAATAAGACCAGGATCATGTATTAAGAAACTTATTAGAGTCAGTTTTGATGTAAATTGAAAGCCATCATTCATAAGCACGAGTCATAAATCTATAATAACCGCTTTCATAATTACAAGCACATATTTCATTCCTTTATGCGTTCTCTCCATCTCTATTTCTGTTTCTCAGGCAGATGAGAGTGAATCATCCAACACAAAGACGCTCTTGTGTCTCACGCTGCACACAGATGCTCCTGAAAGCAAACGTAAAGCTTCTGCTGTGTTCGCAGTAAATGATGCGTCTCACACACACAATCAATAACCTGTGAGTACCTGTCTTTGGAGCACCTGACAGAAATGGACACTATAATTGCTTGTGAGTGTGTGTGTGTGTGTGTGTGTGTGTGTGTGTGTGTGTGTGTGTGTGTGTGTGTGTGTGTGTGTGTGTGTGTGTGTGTGTGTGTGTATGTGTTGAATGTCTCTGTGTTCTTTCTTCAAGGACATGAATTTAAAGTGCAAAGACTAAACTTGCTCAGGCAGATGATGGAAAAAATAAGGGTGAAGTTTGAAATAAAAATATATGACTGGTGATTAGAAATTCATAATGGAACAGATATGAGTTCTAAACACTTTTTTCATGCTTTTCTTTAAATGTATTTAATTTAGTTATTCATTTTATTGTAATTTCCTATGTATTATCAACCAGTTATCACTGAATTTAATAAATAAGAAGCATTTCAAGAAGATCAAACCATAAACATTTCATTTATGTATGCATGCAAGTATTTTATTTATTTATTTATTTTCTTTTTTAATCTATTAACCTCTAATTATATATATATATATATGCCATTGTAGTGAGAAAAATAACTTGATTCGAGATATAATTTCAGATATATTATTATTAATTATATTATATTAATTAAATCATTTATACACACGCATATATACATAATTATTAAAAGTAATATATATTTATTTTTTATTATATATTTTATATACATTTTCTTTATTTTTTTTTATTTTTTTATAATTTAGATAATTTATGAACAAAGAAAATAAAAAAGTACTGAAAGATACTGATAAAGTGTTTGTTGTTGTTCTCTGCGGTGTCGCTTCACCTGTCTGTGGCCGAAGTCGTTGAGGATGGCGGCGAGTTTCTTGGTGCCGCTGTGGAGTCTCTGGGCCGGGACGGCGGGGTTCGGGTCCCTCCAGTCGACGGAGAGCCGGTGGAGCCACATGTGTGCGTCCTGCAGGTGAGCTCCTCTGATACTGGGGTCGAAGCAGTGAACCTCACAGCCTGAGCCGGCTAACAGCCGCTCCAGACCATCATCCTCCACTCCTAACCTACAGAAACACACCATCAGAATCTCTCACACTCTCTGTGATTCTGCCACAGTGACGGCTGAACGGGAAGAAGCAATTTTACACCCTTAATCATGTGAAAATCAACAGTGATGTTTGAGTATCATTGAGATACTATTATAGCTAGTATTAATATTTTGAATAGTTTTTTTTCGTATATTTTATTTTTATATATTTGCTGTTTTCATTTTAATTTTAGTTAAAGTTTTAGTAGGTTAATTTTACACATATTATATTAATATTATATATATATATATATACATCTGAATCAATCCCCATATATATATATATGTATATGGGGATTGATTCAGATGTCCAAAATCGATTTGATTCTGATTCACAAGGTCAAGATTTGATCTGATTTCGATTCTTGATTCGATTTTTGATTCAATTCAATTAATTAAATACATTTTCACTGGCCCCATTACAAAAAAGTAATAAATTAATAAAATGGCTATTGTTTTTGTTGTTTTTGACCCCAAAAAGTCGATTTGTGGCTTTTGAAAATCGATATCGAATCAACCACATTTTTATACACACACACACACACACACACACATATATATATATACAGCTATTGAAAAAATTAAGAGAACACTTAACATTGATTTCTGAACTTGGATTGGTCTCTTAATTTATAAAACATAAACAATAAACAATAAAAATACTAAAACTTATATATATATATATATATATATATATATATATATATATATATATATATATATATATATATATATATATATACATATAGTTAACTAAATTATTGTTGTTTTAAGCAGATTTATGTTATAGATTTATGTTTTTAGATTTTAAATCAAGAAATAAATATTTGTAAGAGTGTTGGTCATTTTATTTCAAGAGAATACTTAATTGAAGATATTTATATAAAATTTTTATGTATAATTTTATATATTTATATGTATATAAAGATATTTATATAAAAATTAATTAAAGATAAATATATATATATATATATATATATCTACATATACATAGTTTAATTTGATGTACTAAAATAAACTAAAACTAAAATTCCAAATCTCTCTCTCTCTATATATATTTATTTATACACACACACACATAAAAATAAAGTATGTATGTATAAATATATATAACATAAACTAATAAAAATGGCAAAAACACAAAATTACTAAAACTTAAAAATCACTACTATAGTTATATACTGTAGTTATAACACACACACACACACACACACACACACACATATAAATTATTAAAATATATATAATTATATAGTTTTAGTGATTTTATTATTTTTGTAAATGTTATTAATTTATATATATATATATATATATATATATATATATATATATATATATATATATATATATATACATTTAATGTAATATGGTTTGATTATACAGCGATTTGACGCATTAATACTCATTGATTTAGACTATTCAGCAAACAGTTCTAGCATTCAGTGTAGTATATATTCATTTATATAGTATATAATCATTTCAGACAGTATTATAACATCTAATCCAGTTAATCAAGTCATCTCAAAAATAAAGCTGCAGGTATTTCCATATATAATCTTTAATTTCTGTAAAAACATCTCAAATTTGGACAATCTGATCAGTACCAGGCTGAAAAGCACAGTATATGCTGGTAGTATATGAGTATGCTTTATGAATTCAGCAGCTATCTTCCACACAGTGTACTGCATATTTTGTGCTCATGTACTCATATTTTATGCATACAGAAAATTTGCATACTGTGACCAGTATATATACTGTATGTTACAAAAAGAGCAAGAGTAGTAGGTTGCATGCATATGTGAACATATATCTGTATGTATTTGTTTTATCAGCTTTTATGAGAGTGTGTTTTAGCTGGAGGAGGATCCGCTCTGAAATGAGCTGAACGCCGCGGCAGCGCTGCAGGGGTCAAACGTGCTCGAGATCCGCTCGCATTCGTCATGAATGATTCATTTCGCCTGCTGACTGTAATGAGTCTTGAGTTCTGCTCGGAGGCGCTGATGTTCGCGGAGTCTGTTTGCACTGCAGAGGATTCTGGGATCATTTGAGGTGATCTGACAACTTTCTAGGAGTGCTTTGGCTCTTAAATAAACGCCATTATTGGGATCAGGACCAAATTATGAGCCAATTAAAAAGCGTCAGCTAAATGAATCTCACTCAGGGTCATATTTCATTTCAAAATCAAAAAGAAAAAATAATAAATTATATTTTATAAAGAGAATCAAGCCTTTGTACGTCTTTTAATTCATTTCTTTATGTAAAATTGGGAGTCTGTTTGTTATTATTTATATTTTTATTGATTTATTTTGCTTTTTTCTGTTAAATAAACAGCAATTACTTTCCCAAAAAGTGAATGCGTAATTGTAAATGATTCTCACAGAAATATCTAGAACATCTCTGTCATATTTAATTTTAAAATCAAAAGGAAAAAAAAACATTTTATATATATTTTACATTATACATTTTATTATATTTATATATATATATATATATATATATATATATATATATATATATATATATATATATATATATATATATATATATATATATATATATATAAATAAATTAAGCCTTTGTACATCCTTTAAAATAATTGATTTATTTATTGTCAAAATTTCACTGGGAATCGGACACTTTTATTTCACTTTTATTTTAATTCTGTTAAATAAATGCCATTTTCTTTCCCAAAAAGTAAATGTGTAAATGTAAATAAATATTTCAAAAATATCTAGAACATCTCAGTGTCATATTTTATATTATAAAGAAAATTAAACCTGTATATGTGCTTTTATTTATTTATTTTATGTAAATTTTTATTAAGAAAATTAAGCCTGTGCACATGCTTTAATTAATTGGTTTATTTATTTATTTATTGACATAAAATTTCGCAGGAAATCAGTTAATTTTATTTATTTGTTTGTTTTATTACTTATTTTTTTCTGTTAAATAAATGTCATTATTGGGAAAGTAAATGTAAATGAATCGCAAAAAAATATCCAGAACATCTTTGGGTCATTTTTCATTTTATAATATACAATATTTATACTATAATTAAATTATAAATAATTCTATTTTATAAAGGAAATTAATCTTGTGTACATGCTTTATTTAAGAAAAATAAGCATGTATATGCGCTTTAATTAATTAATTTATTGACTTAAAATATAAATAGGAATTGGTTCATTTCATTTATTTATTTATTATTTATATTTTTTATTTTTATTCTTTGCATTTTTATGTTATTCTCAGGATTAAACACAATTTACCCCACACTATACTCTCTACTATACTGGTGAAATTTTATTTATAAATGGTTGTATTTTTTGTTAATTACAGTACACTAATGAGAACTTGACGAAAAATGTGTTTAATTGTCATAAAAATAATACCACAATGCATCATAATGATCCAGTTTTTCTTTGATTTTGTGTTGAAATATGACTCATTTCTTCATAACATTCCAGAGATGATCTTTGATTTAATATATAAAGTCTGTTCGTGTCAGAAGTGTATAAATGACGTGAGCTGATGAAGTTTGGCTGTATTATGAGGAGAGATGCTGCAGGGCAGGAGTCTGTCAGACCGCGTTTCACATGCATGGATTATAATGCCAGCATTTTAGTTTGCAATGCAACACACACACACACACACACACACACAGAATGTTAATGAGCAGCAAAACCTGCTGATTTTGCATGTCGAGTGCAGGAAGGATATACAGCATGAATCCTGACACGACCCTGTGTGTGTTTGTGTGTTCCTGCAGAATCGCACAAGTGTGTACCTGTCAGCCGCAGTGTTTGTACTCAGTTGTGTGCTGACAGATGTTCTGCATGCACAAACACCTCAGATTTCTTTCAGAAAGTGTCAAAAGTTATCCACCTTATTCCTGCAGCCCATGGCGCTTTGCACAAATTATGGGAATAACTTCTATTAAACTATGTTCGCTCTGTGAACGCAATAAGCATTTTCATTAAAATGACATTATTCTACTCATCCTTCAACCACTGAACATTAAAAGGACATTTAAAAGTGTAAAAGCATCAACAAATTACTGCAACAGATCATGAATAACTTTATTTCCATGCAATATTATGTACAGGTTAAATAACACTTATGTAATATTATGTAACATTTATTTTTTTGTATGTTAATGTTGATTTTTTGTTTTGTTTTTCATAGTGTTAAATATATTGAATCTAATTAGGGTCGATTTGACCCAGGATTTTAACATAATAGAGAAGTAAAAATTTTTAATACACTATAAAAAATGCTGGGTTAAAAACAAACCAAGTTGGGTTGAAAATGGACAAACCCAGAGATTGGGTTGTTTTAGCGGTTGGGTTAAATGTTGCATAGTTTTATTTAACTCAACTGTTGTTTAAAAATGATTGTATTGCTTTGCTTAAAACAAACCCAAAATAGGTTGGAAATTAATATTTATTAATAAGTTTAATGTATAATAATCAAATCAAATTAAATTTATTATTAATAAATGTTTACCTTTTGATTATTATTGTTGATTTTTAATTTCCAACCTATTTTGGTTTCATTTTAAGTCAGGCATATAGTAATTTTTAAACAATAGTTGAGTTAAATAAAACTACCCAGCAGGTTGGGTCAAAACATTTAACCCAATCGCTGGGTTTGTCCATTTTTAGTGTGTGTGAAGAAGCGACAGACTGACCTGAGAGAATAAACGCGGCAGTGTTTCGACTCGATACGCTCGGCCAGACTGAACCGGCGGTCCAAACACAGAACCCAAGACCCATGATCCTCTCTGTCAAACACAGGCAGAGCAGACGCTGGTCTCTCACAGGACACCTTCAAACACACACCGAAGATTCATCATTCATCACGTCCTGCAGGTGACTGATTTAAAGTGACTCTATTATGCTTTTTCGAATCAATTGTGAAAAGAGTCGTCAGTAATTCAGTCTCACTTCCTGCTGAACCTACATAGGTTTGTAACGAATTTGCATAATGGTGTTCATTGGCTGAACAGCATCTCTTTGCCCCGCCCTCAGTCACTGTAGTTGTATCTGAGACTGGAAGAGTTTGGTTCGTGTTGTTCATGTCGAGAAGACGCTGTTTTCTGCTGCCAAAGCAAATCCACTTTGATGAGATTGATACTTTAAAACCGACACCATCGTTACTGTTCGTATCACTGTGTGTCTGTTATGAACATATTTGTTGGTTTCTTGTTTTTTTTTTTTGCTTGTTTTTTTTCTAATTTTATTCTTACTTTAATAAATGTTATTCCTTTTTGACCCTCATCCAACTTGTTGTGTCCATTTTTGTCGCGGCTTGCGAGCCAGCCGTGACAAATGGGGGCTCGTCCGGGATTTGAACTCAAGACCTCTCGCATTCTGATACTATGATACTTATACTGATACTTATATGATAATGAGCATTTGGTTTCTGACCTATTACAGTAGACTTAGGCCATCTGACTTTTCTGCTGCCAAAGCAAATCCACTTTGATGAGATTGATACGTTAAAACCGACTCCATCGTTACTGTTCGTATCACTGTGTGTCTGTGTTATGAACCCCGCATGGGTCATATTTGTTGGTTTCTTGTTTTTTGCTTGTTTTTTTTTCTAATTTTATTCTTACTTTAATAAATGTTATTTCTTTTTGACCCCTATCCAACTTGTTGTGTCCTTCTTTGTCGAATGTGAGCCGGCCGTGACAAATGGGGGCTCGTCCGGGACTTGAACTCAAGACCTCTCGCATTCTGATAGTCAAATATGATAATGAGTGTTTGGTTTCTGACCAATCACAGCAGATTGAGGTCATCGGACTTTTCTCTCAATCACTGTAGTTGTATCTGAGACTGGAAGAGTTTGGTTCGTGTTGTTCATGTCGAGAAGACGCTGTTTTCTGCTGCCAAAGCAAATCCACTGTGCGTATCAAGAGCTGAGATTCAGATATGATAATGAGCGTTTGGTTTCTGACCAATCAGAGCAGAGCAGCTCTCAGAAAGGTGTGGCATAGAGAGGCCAAATCTTTGATTGAACCGTTTCAGACTCTATGAGACATGAGGAGCCTTTAAAACAGCATAATAGAGCACTTTAACTCAGGTATTGAGAATAGCGTTTACATTAAAGCCAGAAGTGAAGCGTGAGACTGTACCTGTGGTGTAGAGATGTATCTGAGGAATCGATCGGCTTCTTCCTGTAAGTCGTGTGTTTCTGCGGCCCACGGTTCAAGGTCAATCTTCCATCTATGAATCTACACAAATACACAGAAAACTGCTGAAAACTCCTCACTGGAGCTTCTTCAGGGTTATAGACCTCAGAAAACTGTCTTTGAGAAATAAATGACCTTGAGTTTTTCTGTCTGAGATTCTGAAAGCTCTTCGTCTTATTTTAATCTTTCTGTAAAGTTGAAGATTCATCAGTGAAGATCTGGAACAGATAAACTATCGTTTATGACTGTCTGAGAGCTCGAGATTGTGTTTTGTTTTGCTTTATAGTTTTTATAGATATTCTGAACTAGCTGTTTCAGTTTTAGCTTTTTTAATTTTAGTACTTTGACTTAAACATTTATTTCAATTGCTATTTTTTGTTTTACGTTTAAGGTTTAATATCACCTAATATTTATAGTTTTTTTTTTTTCAGCTTTATTTCAATCACCAAAAATTATTTTTTTGTTGTTTTAGTTTTAGTTAAATATAACAACACTGGTCTTAAAATACTGTATTAAACAGGTGAACTTTAAATAATTTTATTAGTTTTGTGTAGATTTTTCTTTTCTTTGCTTTTTTCATGTTTCCAGATGCTGGACTAACTTATAAAGAAGCACTAATTTATTGATTTGTTTGTTTATTTAATATTTTTATTTATTAATACTAATAGATTAGTGCTGTCAAATGATTAATCACATCTAACATAAAACTGTGTGTGAGTATATATATATATATATATATATATATATATATATATATATATACATAGATAAATTTGGCAGCATTGTTATCTTTACAAACTTGTGTGTTAGATGCAATTAATGGTGAAAAACCGATTTGGCAGCACTGTTGTTTTTACAAATGTTTACGTTAAATGCGATTAATCGCAAATAATCGATTTGGCAGAACTGTCATCTTTACAAACTTTTACGTTAGATGAGTTTAATTGCGAATAATCAATTTGGCAGCACTGTTATATTTACAAACTTTTACGTTAGATACGATTAATCACAAATAATCGATTTGGCAGCACTTATCTTTACAAACTTGTGTGTTAGATGCGATTAATCGTGAATAATCGATTTGGCAGCACTTATATTTACAAATGTTTACGTTAGATGCGGTTAATCGCAAATAATCAATTTGGCAGAACTGTCATCTTTACAAACTTTTACATTAGATGCGTTTAATCGTGAATAATAGATTTGACAGCACTGTTATGTGATTAATCGCAAATAATCAGTTTGACGGCATGGTTATCTTTACAAACTGCTATGTTAGATGCGATTAATTGCAAGTAATCGGTTTGACAGCACTGTTATTTACAAACTTTTATGTTAGATGTAATTAATTGCGATTAAATCGATTTGAGAACACCATAATATTTAGAAACTTTTACATTAGATGTGATTAATCGAGAATAATCGATTTGACAGCACTGTTATTAATTCATTCTTGTGAAAATGTCATGAAATTGTAATGATCTATGTTTTCAGGTGCTGCACTAACACAGAAACTCTCAAAGAAATAATTTATTTTAAATAATTTAATAACTTAATTTTAATCTTTATCCAACTGAAACCAAACGTGTTGTCTTGAGAATATTGCTCACAATCATAATCAGTTTGTGTCCTCAATATCACTTTTGTATAATCCCTGCCAGTTCCTGGTCATGTGACAGGAAGTGATGTCATTTTGGTGGGAAAACAGTGGCACAAACATCAGTAAGTGTCTGTTATCAATATTATCACACATTTGTGATGTTGGTTTGTTTCACTCTAAATCAAACTCTGTCAGAAGTGTTGGTGTATTTCAGAGTTGGAAGGATCAGTTATTTCCAGCTTGTTTTACTCTATTTCTATTTTTATTAGTCAGAGAATTCCAGATCCACAGACGCTGTGGCTTTTATTAGAGCTGCATTTTTCCGTCCCTCTTACAAATGTCAAACAAACCCGAGTTCAGCATGAGAACAACATCTTGGTCGTTTCAGAAAACAGTTGCACTGCTTCATCATCATCATTCTGCCGGGTTACTTCATACATATTAGTCAATGTTTTCTCTTGTAGTTCCTCTTCTAAATAGAAACAAGAAATATTGCCTTTGCATCCGGCTGAAATAAAATAAATTGAGGTTTGTATATATTTTATTTTATTTTTTATTATTTCAGTTCATTTTAAAGTTAAAATAAACTTTAGACAATAGTTAACTTTATTTCAAGCAGAGTTATTATAGTTAACTAAAACTGAAACTAAAACCATAAAACATTTTTGTTATTTGAAATAAAATAAACGTTAACTGAAATGAAATAAAATAAAATATAAACAACTTAAAGGTGCCCTAGAACTTTTTTTAAAAAGATGTAATATAAGTCTAAGGTGTCCCCTGAATGTGTCTGTGAAGTTTCAGCTCAAAATACCCCATAGATTTTTTTTAATTCATTTTTTTAACTGCCTATTTTGGGGCATCATTATAAATGAGCCGATTCAGGGCTACTGGCCCTTTAATTCTTGTGCTCCACGCCCACGGAGCTCGCGCTTGCCTTGAACAGTGCATAAACAAAGTTCACACAGCTAATATAACCCTCAAATGGATCTTTACAAAGTGTTCGTCATGCATGCGACATGTATGCGTCCGATTATATGAGTATTGTACTGTTATATTGTTTACATTTGATTCTGAATGAATCTGAGGCTGTGATCCGTGGCTAAAGGCTAATGCTACACTGTTGGAGAGATTTATAAAGAATGAAGTTGTGTTTATGAATTATACAGACTGCAAGTGTTTAAAAATGAAAATAGCGACGGCTCTTGTCTCCGTGAATACAGTAAGAAACGATGGTAACTTTAACCACATTTAACAGTACATTAGCAACATGCTAACGAAACATTTAGAAAGACAATTTACAAATATCACTAAAAATATCATATCATGGATCATGTCAGTTATTATTGCTCCATCTGCCATTTTTCGCTGTTGTTCTTGCTTGCTTACCTTGTCTGATGATTCAGCTGTGCACAGATCCAGACGTTAATACTGGCTGCCCTTGTCTAATGCCTTGAACATGAGCTGGCATATGCAAATATTGGGGTCATACATATTAATGATCCCGACTGTTACATAACAGTTGGTGTTATGTTGAGATCTTTTAAACAAATGAGATTTATATAAGAAGGAGGAAATAATGGAGTTTGAGACTCACTGTATGTCATTTCCATGTACTGAACTCTTGTTATTCAACTATGCCAAGATAAATTCAATTTTTCATTCGAGGGCACCTTTAACTAAATTTAGCTTAATTTGATGAAAATGTATTTAAAAAAAAAAAACTTAAATAAAAAAAAACTTAAAAGAAAAAATATATGCAACAAAATTGAAATGAAAACGGAAAATATTAACATAAAAATGGATTTAAAATACTGAAAGAAAACATAATAGTATCTCGATTATACTAAAGTAACGCTGATTTCAAGTAATGAAAATGTTTTGTTTTTTTTAATGGTTTTTGTTTCAGTTAACTATAATAACCCTGCTTGAAATAAAATAAAATAAATATTAACTGAAATTTCCGTACATACATATATAAACATTTTTTTCAGTTAAAGTTATAGTGATTATGTTGTGTTTTTGTGTTTTAATTCTAATTAGTTATCCCACACAGAACATGTTCTTATAATATGCTTTTTTATCTGATTTTCAGGGGTCTTAATATTGTTCTAGGACCAACAGAAGACGTGGATCCATGAACGTGTCTCACTTGGCAAAATCTGAACGTGCAGCTCTGTTTTCACAGCTGGATTCAATCAATTCCTTCCTGCTGCCGCTCTTCAGATTCAGAGCTCGTATTATACAAACACTCGCTGTGAAACATGCAAACACATTCAGCGCTCGTTTACAAACTGCGATTTTTAAATTAAGAGTTTGATATGGTAGATATCATTAGATCGTAGATATCAAGGGAATATCATTAACCCAAATATAACAGCAGTTCACTGCTGTCAAACGATTCTTCTGTGTATAAAAGATGATGCAGTTTCATTCTGTGAAGTTTGATCCATCCAGGTCTTATTTGATCAAAAATACAGTAAAAATGTGAAATATTTTTACTATTTAAATCAGCTGTTTTCTATGTGAATATATAGTAAAGTGTAATTTATTCCTGTGATCAAAGCTGAATTTTCAGCATCATTACTCCAGTCTTCAGTGTCACATGATCCTTCAGAAATCATTCTAATATGCTGATTTGCTGCTCAAGAAATATTTATCAGTGTTGAAAACAGTCATATTTTTGTAGAAACTGTGATACATTTTATTTTTCAGGATTCCTTGATGAACAGAAAGTTCAAAAGAACAGCATTTATTTGAAATAGAAACATTATACATGTCTTTACTGTCACTTTTGATTAAATGCATCATGTTACTGAATAAATATGGCGTTCATATGTTAATGAGCACATGATTGTAACATTGTACTCATGCATATTCATGTACGAGTCATTTTAGCAGTAAATAATGCACTGAAGGGGATCTTTGTGTGGTGTTAGACTCAAAGGTCAGAGGTCAAGAGTGTGAAAGTCTTCAGAAGAGCATGAATACGCTTTTGTTTAAGAGTGTTTCTGACATGCACAGTCAGCAACATAAACAGGATACCAGGCGAAAATGGAGAACAGAAGTGCGTTTCATGGATCCTATTAATCTGTGGAATAAATTCTGTCTAAAGTTGCTTCGTTCTCCATCATCTGAGAGTCTGATCGTGTTTTCTGTGCATCAGCATGCTGTAACTCTTTCTAGTAAGAATATAGATCAGTGCTTCTTCACCGAGGGGACTCAAGATGACTTAAAATGATTTCAAACAAGCTAATATGTAAACTGACATTCCCTCAACAACTGCTGTTTTATTTTCCGTTCCAAACCTGTTTTTCATCTGCTGAACACAAAAGAATATATGTTGAAGAATGTTGGTAACCAAAGACCATTGTATGGTCGAAATATATCATGTAAGTCAAAGGGAACCGAAACTCTCCGGAAGGATTTATAGTCTCGACTGGAACCAAACGGGGTTCTTACAGTCTTGGAAAACCTCATATATATAAATTCATTTTTAAAAAATACGATTTTTAGACCTGGTAGTGTCATGGAATTCAATAAAATCTAAAAAAAAAAAAAAAACTATTTTTATAATGATTATTATTATTCACTTTTAGTTATGTCATGTTATATTGCTTTTATATTTGTGAGTTAAAATAATTTACAAAAACCCTTTATTTACAAATGACTAAAGTTGTGTAAATTCATCAATAATAAATAGTGCAAACCCTGATGAACATTCAGTAACTCAAAATTATTAGTAGTATTTATTATATAGTAATTATTTTAGTATTTTTTAAATTTTTTAATTTTATAATTATTTCATTGAATTATTTTAATAATTTATTTATTATTAATTTATTTGAATTCATTGAATTATTTATATTTGTGTTATTTAATTATTTTAATATAGTGCTACTCCTTCTTTATGTAAATACAATTTTTATTTAATTATTAATAATTATTTATTTTATTATTTTAATATAGTGCGACTCAGTTTGTAAATAATAGTTTAATTTAATTATTTTTAAATATTTTATTTAATTATTTTAATATAGTGCCACTCCTAGTTTATGTAAATAAGTTTAACTTATTTTATTTGAATTAATTTAATTATTTATAATAGTTTTATTTAATAATTTTAATATAATTTCATTCCTAGTTTATGTAAATAAAAATGTCTAAAAATTGACCAACTTTGTCATTACAGCAGAAGTATCAGAAATCTTGTGGCGGGTCCTTGACTGCTGAGTTTTGAGATCTGAATGCAGTCATTTACATTAATATCAGTTTTCTCACCCGTCTGTGATGTTTCAGCGGCCGGCAGCACGTGGATGCGGCGTCAGCCAAAGGTGTCCTGGTAACGGCCTTCTGATGCCTGCGATTCGGGGTCTGTTTCTGGAGTCGAACCGCCGCCGTCAGACACAAGCCCTTGAGCTCCACATAGACGTGAGCGCAGATGCACAGCAGAGACAGCAGGAGACTCACGCGCAGCAGCAAACACTTGTTCATCCTCTTCCTGAAAGTACACTGCAGTCTCATCTCACGTCTCGCTCATTTTTCAGTCGTGTGCGTCTCCATCCGGACTCTGCTATACATTTTGTACTGTTAGATATTCATGCAGATGATATTAAAGGGGTCATGACATGGAGTTATGATCCTTGAGGTTCACTGCTTCATCTTTTAACAAATGTTTGTTTGCAAACTCTTCATTACACTGGGACTCAGTCAAATGCTCCGAACAAACATGCAATCCTCTGACGTGATCCGGGACAGCTTCAGTGGTTATAAAAGAAGCACTCTTTACTTGCATCCTGTGTAATTCAGTCACAATTTGAAAAAGTTTTTGTTTTTCATGAGACTTTTTCTACTTTTCCATATACAATAAGTGCTTCTCTGCCGCCATCTAGGGCTAATTTTAAATTATAGATTTTTGTGTGACTGAAGTGAATGAAAACATCCTGTAAAGTTTTAAATCTGAAAGTGAACCGTATATAGTTATTGTCTTTCAAAAGTAAGAGTCGACTCTGAGTCAATTAAACGAGTTGTTTGTAAAACAAATCCCCAGCTGCTTCGTTGTGATGTCACAACAAGACATTAGCAACATTGCACACCCACTTTTTGCATTTGCAGAAGGCAGGGAAAATTATTTTTTTTAACAATACCACAGCAGTACAATCTTTTGTTGTGTTCCTGTCATTTTACTGACAACTGCTTCTCAATCCTTGAGTTTAACGCAGAATTTACAAAACGCTTGGTCTTAAAATATGGATCAATGCCCAGTTTATTTGGATCAGCTTGCTCCTCTGAATCTCAACCTGTAAATATGATTAATAATTGATGTTTATACTTTCTAGCAATCGTTCAAAATTCATACAGATGTACAGTACAGTCTGTATGTCTCCTGCTAACCGGCTAACTCACATTTCTGTAGTTCTGCTCTTCAGATGTGGGTCCAATATTGTCTAAAAATGTGTCTATTACAGTTTTTCTCAAATGCTAAAACACAAAAGCCAATCCTCTAAACCAAATGACCAGTTGTCTAAACACGTTTACTAAATCTAGCCATCATTTTCCAATATCATAAACACATTTGACATGAAGACACAATTCACAAAACACAATCCTCCGTTCTCATAAATCTTAACATATTTTTCACAAGTCGCAAAAGAACTCTGCTCATATTCTCAAATGAAAGCTCATGTGATGCAAAATGTTTGACACAGTCAGCAATATTTGAACACAATGAACACACCTGGCGTCATTCATTACACACAACGACTCAAAATTGAAGACACTTGTTGCTAATGCTGTGACCACATGTATAAAAACAAGTTCAGAGTGCACAGTTTGCTGAAGATTCCAAACAAACAAAATGGATGAAGGCAGAGTCAGGGGAAGAGGAATTCAAGTCAGAGGAGGACCAACAAGGGAGAGGAGGGAGAGCAAGACAACCTCGCACCATCATTACGGACGAGATGCGAGCAACAGTCATTGTCCATGGCATGACAATGGCTGAAGCAAGACTACGAGTCCGTCCAAACCTGAGTAGGTTCACCGCGGCCACCATTATCAGGGCATTCAGACAACACAACAGGTATTGTACTCTATTGCTTGCTTTGTCACAATACAATTTTACAAGCCTGTGAAAGTAGTCTGTTGGTTTCAGATCAGTTGTTACTGTATTGTAAAACATGTCAATTGACAACACATGTTTCTTTCTTTAGAGTTGAAAGAATGCCACATAGAGGTGGGAGGGTTGCCATATTTACAGCGGCACAAGAAACCCTCATTGTGGATATGGTTCGTGAGAACAACCTCATCAGACTCCGGGAGATCAGAGACAAAGTCTTTGAGAGCATTGATGATGTCAGCTTGGCCACAATAGACCGAGTTCTCCGGCGCCAAAAGATGCGGATGAAACAGGTCTATAGGGTTCCCTTTGAGCGCAACTCTGCGCGACACAAAGACCTACGTTACGAGTATGTGCAAGTAAGTATACATCCATGTTCACAGTACAGTTAGCGGACATACTGTGTCGATCAGTGGCCTACATTACTTCTGGACAATACTGTGCTACCTGACTGACTGTTGTTCTGAACACCTGTGCACTTTCACATTTTCACAGAGGATATTACAGTTGGACGCGATGGCCAGACCTCATGAGTACCTCTTTCTGGATGAGGCTGGCTTCAACCTGCAGAAACGAAGGCAAAGAGGCCGTAACATCATTGGCCAAAGAGCCATCACTGAGGTTCCTGACAGTAGTGTACATGCAGAATTTACTTATACTCTTCATATGAAACTCACAAATCTAAATGCCTAATCCTCTGCAGAGATCTAAGAACATCCATTACTGTAAAGTTTCTAAAAATATGCACTGGCAGTTATGAAACGAAGAACCTTCTCACAAATTGAGCATTGTGTTTCCAGTTGTTTTGCTGTAGTGTGTAATGATGTGTATAGTGTTTACATTTTTGAAATTGGTGTGAAAGTTTGAGTTTTGAAGTGAGAAGGTGTGGTTGTGTTTATGTAGCTTTAGAAAAGGGTGTTGTGTTTAGACATTGGGGAACGTGGAGGAAACGTTTGTGAAATGTGTTTTAGCGTTTGAGAAAAACTGTAATGCAGCTTGTCTGCATTACTTGGAGTAATGATCAAGGATGAAGCACGACTTTTGTTTACAGAGTGTAATGCATGATCGGTTATTCACCTTTGTGCTCGGCTAACGTGTGAGTTTACAACATACAAAACAAATTTGTGTTATTACAGTAGAGTAGAGCTCTATCTGTATTGTAATGGTATGTTAAGATGCCAACTAATATTAGTTGAAGTAATCTCTCTGAAAACAGTAAGCACTCATTGTAATGTCAAACTAAACTAATGATATAGCCAATTTTTACTTTAATAGTTATGACGAAAAAGTCTGGCCTAAATGAGACTCCCAAAACAATATTAAAAAGGCATAATAAGGGCACTTGAAAAAAGGTTTCTGTGTAGAAGTGATAGTTTTTCTTAATCTTCAACCTTGTAGTTTTACAAATCATCACATTAAAAATAACATTAAAAATGGATAATATTTAGGTTTTAAGTGCTGGAAAAAGTGTGAAAAGTCCTTGAAGATTGCTTGAATTTCACTCTCAAACGTTTGCACGAACCCTGAAATTAATAATGTAAAAGCATTCGAGTATTTCTACCACAATACCACGTTACTACATTAAACCCATGGGGATTTGTGGGCTGGAGAGCATTAACTTGTTCGTGGCACAGTGTTTCTCCTGGTTTCAGCACTATTTGATCTGATATCTGTGCTCTAAAGCAGAGGATTCTGCGCTGAATTTGCACTGTTATTAATTTTGCAGCCTATTCAAATGTGGGTGGGGCCTGCGGTGACAGTGGGCGTGGCCTACGGTGCGATGATGTTTAACTATTCGCCTAAGTCTTGTTTTGGAGGCGGGAATATGCAAATTTATTTGCCCATGTGACGTCTCAGATCCCGCAATATCAAAACAAGCTGTTTTCTGAGCTTGATTAAATAAATGCTTGTTTATAATGAGGAAGATATGAAACTTGCAGGATGTTTTAATGGTTCAAAGACCTCTTATATGTCAAAAGATCAAGGCAAATTTTAATTTTTTAATATCATGACCCCTTTAACACGTGTTAGTGACAAAGAAACACGGAGTAAACTAAAAATGTCAACTTTTTGCATTAATTGTCTTTATAGTTTTCATATTTTACACTGATTTATTTGACAAAAAAATCATCTATATTTGGATTCGATTCCATCAAGATCCAAATAAATAAAATTAGAATAAAGTACTTTTTGTACAGTTTTTCAGTCTCTGGATTTACAAAAACAGACATTAACACATGATTATTTCATACTTAAAAATAATTTCTTTTAAAAATTAAAATATTGTTCACCATTACTGTGATATGAAACTATTAAAACTAAATGGTAACACTTTACAGTAAGGTTTCATTAGTTAACACAGGTTAACTACAAGTTCTAAAGCATTTATTAATCTCATATAATGTTAATTTCAACATTATTACAATCAAAAGTTGCATCTCCTAATATTATATTTATTAACTAACATTAACAAAGATTAATAAACGCTGTAAAAAGGTATTTCTCATTGTTAGTTAATGCATTATAAACTAATGTGACCTTACTGTAAAGTATTTTCGCCCTCCTCTTTCAGCCTGTGCTTCTTGATCTTCTGCTCTTCATGTCTGAGCTTTTGCTTCATTCGCTTCTGTCTTTCTTCTGTGCATTCAGACGCTCAGAAAGTCTTCGTATACGGAGTCCAGAGTTGGTAAACATCTTCTCACGCTGCTGCTGCGAGTGTTTGAGCGCAGGAGAAAACTGCAGTCGTCACTCGGAGGTCAGGAACTCCCTCTTTAGACCGCACCTCTCTTCATAAACACACACACATGTTTCCAGAGCCTCTCTCCACCCGTATGCTCCTGGACAGCTGAAGCTCTGTAACTCTAGACAAAGACACACACTCTCTCCGCCCCTCAGCACAATCACAGAATCACAGACAGTCTGATCCTGTTTTCTTTGCTTCAGCATGCTGTAACTCTTTCTAGGGAGCAAGTCAAGCTTTAAAATCAGCCAATAATCAGTAAGCTGACAACATATTTCTTATTTTAATTGGTTCTTTGTAGCTTTTTTGGAGGAAAAAAACAGCTTAATTTTATTCAGAGGCCCAAACGGAGCAAAAATATGCAAAAATGCTACAGATGCTGATATGGACAAAAAGTTATGAAATTCTGATGCTTGTAATGTAAATGAATGAGATCTTTATAACAGTATAGCACATAAAATGCAAGACTGACACCTGTTGGTGATTTTAGGAATTACATTTCAGGTAAAGTGCCATATATCCCAATCATATTTCCCCCCAAAATCAGAAGGAAAAACAGAAATCATATTAAGGCCTGTCTTACAACAATTAAAATGGTGACATCCACCCCATACATTTCAATTACTGATAATTAAATATTCAGTTATTTTAATATTTTATTTTTATATATTTATTTTTACATCTCTCTCTAAATCTCTTTTTCTTTCAGAATGATGTCCTAATCTCTAACATGACGAGAAGAATTTGAAACAGGCTTTATATCTTCTTTGAAACCCAAATGAAGATGTTCATTAAGGCTACATGGAAAATGGATGGTTACACTAACAAGTTACAAAAAAAGACCCCAAAAAGCACCATAAAAATATAATAACAGTAATCCACATGAGTTTTGAGACTAAAAAGTCATTATGGACTGATAATAATCTTGTCGCTGTCAGATCTGTTATAATCTATGGAAATGAAATGGCAATTGTGATTTATTTATCATAATTGCAATTTTATTTAAAGTTATTTTATATATATATATATATATGTATATGCATATGCTGTGCGTGTGACTTTAAGATGCACCAAAACAGAAACTCAAATACTCCACACCAGAAATCAATAGCAGTGTGTCGAAGTGTATTTTGTGTCTAAAATTAAAATTCCCTGATAATTTTCTCACCTCCATGTCATCCAAGATGTTCATGTGTTTCTTTCTTCAGTCAAAAAGAAATGAAGGTTTTTGATGAAAACATTACAGGATTTTTCTCCATATAGTGGACTTCACTGGCCTCCAAACAGTTGAAGGTCAAAATTAAGGTTTACAGCAATCCCAGACGAGGAATAAGAGTCTTATCTAGAGAAACCATCACTCATTTTCTAAAAAAAAATTAAAAATTATATACATTTTAACTATAAATGCTCATCTTGAACTAGCTCTCTTCTTCTTCTTCTCTATTAGAATTCCAGCAGTGTAGACACTGCTAAGTGTATTACTGCCCTCCACAGGTCAAAGTTTGAACTAATTGTTATATACTTGCACTAGCATATTGAATATGACAATTTAGTTCAAACTTTGACCTGTGGAGGGCAATAATACACTTAGCAGTGTCTACACTGCTGGAATTCTAATAGAGAAGAAGAAGAGAGCTAGTTCAAGATGAGCATTTATGGTTAAAATGTATAAAATTTAATTTTTTTTTAGTAAATGAGTGATGGTTTCTCTAGATAAGACTCTTATTCCTCATCTCGTATCGTTTAAAGCTCTTTGAAGCTGCACTGAAACTGATTTTGACCTCCAACCATTTGGGCTCCAGTGAAGTCCACTATATGGAGAAAAATCCTGGAATGTTTTCATCAAAAACCTTCATTTCTGTTCGACTGAAGAAAGAAAGATATGACCATCTTGGATGACATGGAGGAGAGTAAATTATCAGGAAAATTTTAATTAGAAAGTGAACTAATCCTTTAAATGTGAAGGACTCGGGACGGTTTTGCCAGGAAATTCAAAAGGATGTGATGGTTACGCGTGCTGCCGAGAGCCTCTCTGACACATGAAATGAGTGTTTAATAATTTTCAGGATAATGTGTCAAACAAAGAGAAGGGATTCATTTAAAATGTAGTCTCAAAATATACTTTATAATCAAACTCATAACAGTAATTTTAAGGCCTATCTCATCTGTCGACATGATGCCGGTGAATCGCAGAGCTGGCTCAAACATATCCACATATGATCAGATGATTTAACTGCTGTTTCTCACCGCTGTCATTTTTGTTGTGTTTATTTTGTTATTGATAGGAAAGTGCATCACGCACATATTTACATACAGTATACCCGTCGCTCTCAGCAGCATGGACGGCAGCGGATGTTCATTAATAGTATATATCGCTGCATAGGTATTTCCAACTTTTTTCTTCTAAGCAAAGAATTAAAAAATAACTTCATCATGAGTATGTCAGGGTCTTGAATCACGTCTCTTCTATAGTGTGCACGATAATAATAACAGGGTTTCTGAATTCTACATAGAGCCTGTTTTATTTCTGTCTCTATTTTTTCCTCCAGATTTGTCCTTACATCAGTTCAGATCAGCATATGCATATAAGGAGTTTCTGTTTGTCACAAAGTCCTTGTTTATTCAAAACTACTTTTGCTGATCTGAACCTATAGATTGAGCAAGTTTGCACACATTGTGTTATGCAAAAACTGATAGCGGAATGGCACAGCAAATGATAAACATGTTGAGTATTCTATATATGCAATGACCATAAATGCATGCAGTTTAAATTTATAATTAAGATAATAAAGGCAGATAGACTAGTTATGCCAGCATCTTGGATTTGATTCCCAGGTAATGCAGGAACTTATGAAAAAAAGATGTACTGTGAATGCAACGCAAGTCACTTATAATTGACATTCTAAGCAATAATTTTGACTTTTTATATTATTTTGATGTAAAAGTAAAAATTATGACGTAAGTCATAATTATGAGATAAAAGTCGAACTTATTACATAAAAAGTCATAATTATGACATACTAAGTCATAATTGTGGCTTTTCATAATTATTACATAAGTTGAAATTAGGAAATAAAAAGTCAAAATTATTATGACATACTAAGTCAGAGTTATGAGACTGAACATTTAAAATTGTTGAAATTGACATACTAAGTCATAATTTTGATGTTTTCTATCATAATTATAACATAAGTAAAAATTATGACATAAGTCATAATTATGAGATAAAATTCAAACTTATTACATAAAAAGTCACAATTTTGATATACCAAAAGTCACAATTTTGATATACATCATTTTGATATATATTAAGTAATAGTTGTTTCTTTTTTATCATAATTATGATATATGCCTAAGTTAGGATATAAAATTTCGAAATCATGACATAAAAAGTTGAAATTGACATATTAAGTCATAATTTGATTTTAACATAAAGAGTAAAAAATTATGACGTAAGTCATAATTATGAGATCAAAGTCGAACTTATTACATAAAAAGTCATAATTATGACATAGTCATAATAGTGGCCCTTTGGATAAGATAGTGTCATTATTCAGCTCAGTTCTCCTCCAATCCTGTCAGTGCAGTTAAATCAATAATATCACTGAAACCCCAACTAAGCAAACCAATGGCGAGCCCAATTTTTATTAGCAAACTATGTCTGTTTGTTCTATTAGCCTCTTTGAGAAATCGATGTCAAACTTGGCTCTGTCAGCCTATGAATGAACTTTGGAGTAAAAGCACACCTGAGATTATTTTACTATAAATGTGCTGAAAACTGAGTGGAGAACTGTTTAGAAGCTATCATGGCCGACAATAAGCTCCGTCTTCTGATGCTTTTGATCGTCGCTGTGTCCAGTAAGTATGAAATTAGTTTCTGACAAACTTTTTCATTTATTTCCCCTCAAATATTTGCACTGCAAGAGTGATTTTCTTACTTTGTATTTTCCCAGTACAAGTTTCTAAACATTCTTAAATAAAATACATTTACTTGAGATGCAAAATTATATCAAAATGAAGTGAGGTTTATCCTTAAAACATGTTAAATATTTCATATCATTTATGTTTAAATGTCATTTAATGTTGGATGTTATTTTTCCCAGTTTAAAAGGATACATTGCTGAGATGAATATGAAATCCATATGTAATCCCATTTCCAACACATAAAAAAAAGAATCTTTGGTAAATCTTAATTATGACAAAAAGTTTGAGATGAAGTCTAAATTATGAAATACTTAGTCATAATTATGAGTATTGAAAAGTCAAAAATAATGACATAAAAATTCAAGATTGACATACTAAGTCATACCTTTGACTGATTTTGACAAAAAAAAGTAAAAATTACGACAAGTCATAATTATGAGATAAAGTCGAACTTATTACATAAAAATTCATAATTATGACATGCTAAGTCATAATTGTGGCTTTTTCTATTGAAGTTGAAGTTGGGACATAAAAAGTCAAAATTATGACATAAAAAGTTTAAATTGACATACTAAGTTATAATTTTGATGTTTTCTATCATAATTATGATGACATAAGTAAAAATGATGATATAAGCCATAATTATGAGATAACATTCAAACCTATTACATAAAAAGTCATAATTTTGATACGCCAAGTCATAATTGTGGCTTTTTTTTTTTTTTAATCAGAATTAAGATATATGCCTAAGTTAGGACATAAAAAGTCAAAATCATGACATAAAAATTTTAAATTGACATACTAAGTCATAATTTTGACTTTTTATATGATTTTGACATAAAAAGTAAAATATTATGATGTAAGTCATAATTATGAGATAAATGTCGAACTTATTACATAAAAAGTCATAATTATGACATACTAAGTTATAATTGTGGCCTTTTCATAATTATTACATAAGTCGATTTTAGGACATAAAAAGTCATAATTATGAGATAAAAATTCAAAATTACTATGACATACTAAGTCAGATTTATGAGACTGAAAAGTCAAAATAAAAGTAAAATTTTTTACATAAAAAGTCTTAATTATGTCAAACTAAGTCATAACTGTGGCTTTTTCTATCATAATTATGACACAAAAAGTTGAAATTGACATACTAAGTCATAATTGTGACTTTTTATGCTAAAAATCAAGTTAAATCTTTATTATGAGATAAAAAGTCAAAATTATGATGTGCTAAGTCATACTACAATCAGACCTTTTGAATTAATTTGACTTTTTTCACCCCACTGGCATGTATTTGTTCTAGTTTCTGAACACCACTGCAATAAAGAACCAAATAATTACTGCAGGATTACACATACATTCAAGTTGGTGTTTTAAGACATTTTCTATAGTCATAACTGCAGAGCAAACCATAGAGTTTTAACACAATGCATTTGTTTTGTGTTGCAGAAGCTCAGGATGAAGGAGCGCCATGCTCGAGTACGTCTCTTGCAATTATTCTGCAGAATCAAATGATCTAAATTCAACATTAAATGTATTTCTGCAGTTTCTCACTGGTGGATAATGTGTATTAAATGCGTTGCTCTGGTTCTTCTAGTGGCCAAAAGATACAAGCCCTTCAACAAGTATGAATACTTCTATGAGACGGAGTCCTTGAATGCTTTGAACGGGGCAGTCAACGGCCCCAAGGCCAGCTGTAAGGTACAGTAGAGTTCATTTCCACACATCAAACTCTAAAGATACTGCTGCTTTTTCAGTAACGCAGTGTGAATATCGTATTAGGTTGAGATTGCGGTTCCCGATACATGCAGCTACATTGTGCGCACCGCTGACTGCGCGCTGAGTGAAGTGATAGACGTCGATGCGGATGGAAACCCAGTGTTTGGAGTAGCTGCTGGTGCGGAGGACTTCAAAACCGCCATGGAGAGGTAAAGCCCTGCTCACACTAACAATAACTATGGGTGCGCCTCAATCAGATCCCCATCATTGTGTATAATTCGGGCAATGGTATTCAGCAGAATCCTCTCTCTTTGTTCAGACATCCTCTGAAGTTCACCGTTGAGGGAGACGATGAAATCAAGCTTTTCCCTGAGGAGGATGAGCGGATAAACATCCTCAACATCAAGAGGGGAATCATCTCTGCTCTTGCTGTCCCGGTGCTTGAGGAGGACAAGAACAAAGACATGGTCCGTATTTTTAAATCGCAATATATATATCACAGAAAAGCAAAATATTGCAATGTCATTCTTGAATGAGAAGGTGCTCATGTCAGATCCACTTCTAACCATTTCCATTCCAGCCCACCATCTATGGTCTGTGTAAGACTGACTATGTCGTGAACACCAGAGAGGACGTCGCCACCGAAGTCACTCTTACAAGAGACCTGTCTGCTTGTGACAAGTTCAGGCCAGTCGATGACCACACCAGTCCCCTCGCCCTCATCACCGGCATGGTGAGTTCTGAGACATTGATTTAAAGTGCCCCTATTAAGGTATTTTAAAGTTTGCTAACTTTGTTTTAGAGTCCCCTGTAATAGTTTTAAATTCATCCAGTGCTCTGATTGGTCAGATAGCCCAGTCTGCTGTGATTGGTTGGAAACCAAATGCTCATTATCATATCTGAATCTCAACACTTGATACACAGTGATAAGACAGCAACCGTATCAATCTCATCACAGTGGATTTGCTTTGGCAGCAGAAAACAGCATCTTCTCGACATGAACAACACGAACCAAACTCTTCCAGTCTCAGATAAAACTACAGTGATTGAGGGTGGGGCAAGGCAGATGCTGTTTGCCGGCAGCCAATGGGCTGGCATTATGCAAATTAGTTACAAACCTACGTAGGTTCAGCAGGAAGATATTTGGAAGAATGTCAGTAACCATTCATTAAAAACGCAGACAGCAGTATGATTATTAGGATGCTGTCACTTTACAACGTAATGCACGGATCCAATATACTGATACTGCACACATGCATTTTCTTTCTCATCTCTTTACATTCACTTAAGACATAACTGACTATGTTTACTTAGGATACTCGCCCAGACGGGCATTTTGTGACAATTTTGTGTGAATTTGTCTGTTCAAGAAGATGCGAAAGAGAGCTCAGGTATTGCACTTTGGATGTTTAAACTTCCAGTACAGCGTTTGAGTAACGAATTGAGTTCTCTTTCACGTCTTCTTGCGCTTGAATATTTAAATTGGCAAGGATTAAACTTTCATGACGATGCAGCACTGAACCGTCAACTGTCTTCATGTTTGATTACATTCATGTTCTCACAACATTGCATTGTTAAAATTCATAAAAATGTTCCCGGCCAACTGGTGATTGACATCATTTAATATACTTGCCAACACCGATTTTTACTTGCATTTGGCGCTTACAGAGTGTAGGCCCTGCTGACAAGCCTTAATTTCAGATAATTTTTCCCGCATATATATTAGTTATAGAGTGAACATCAAGAAATAAATTAAAATAATAAAACATTAAAATCCATGTCATGACCCCTTTAAAACCCAATGGAGATGAGTAGGTTGAGATGTCCAATGTTTGTCATTCTCTCTTCCCAAGAAATATCCTCTTGCTCAGCTGATCAAAAGCAAACAGACCTGCAACTACAAGTTTAATAATGAGCAGCACCACATGACCTCTGGAACTTGCACGGAAAAACATGTTCTTGCGCTCTTTTCACACAAGTAAGTGAAATAAACATATTTTCCTGTAGCTCATGTAACTGTAGAGCATGTTGCTAGCAATGCCAATGTCATAACATGAGTTCCAGCACGTCGCTTCAGTTTTTAACGTTGAAATAGTGTGAGGAAAGATGTAAGTAGATAAACATTTAATATTCAACAGTAATATTTAGTGGTGCAAACTACTCGAATTTTAATGGAAAATTTAGGCTGAATCATTTACGTGATTCATAACTGAATGTCATAAGACAATATTTTGCTTTTTTGTTTTTTTTAGACCCATTAAGCATATGGATATTAGTGATTGTGTGCATATTTTAAAATAAAAACATTTTTTGAAAATAGTTCAAATTATTTACTTTACAAAAATTCAGATTTTTGTTATTTTAAAATTCATTTAAATCCTTTGATTATTTAATTCCTTTAAATAAAAGATCATTTCATCCCTTCCCAAAATAAAAAATTGTTTCCCCCAATGTTCAAAGCCTAGAATCTTAAAGTCAGCATGAAATGGAAGTTGGGCCAGTATTTACTTCCCTATAGTGCCGTATATCCAAGTGAAACAGCTTCTCAAAAAAGAACAAATGTAGGGCGGGGCTTGATTTTGTCTGTGGGGAATTGATTGGATGGTTGTGGTTTGCTATTGGTTGATCTCATGTGAGTGATAGGTTGCCCCGCCCACATCATCAGAGAAGAGTAGAGGGAGGCAAAGATATCCTGATTCATGGTTATGAGGAACATGAATTTAAAAAATAATCTTGTGCACCAATAAATCATTTATAATAAACTGCAATATTCCATTAAAAAAAAAAAAGAATTGTCCATTTTCACTTTGACTTTATGGTGACTTTAAATGCTTTAGATAAAAGCATCTGCCAAATGCATAAATGTTCATTGAGCATCTTGGATGCTCATGTACTGATGCTTGTCTCTATGACTTTATCTCAACCAGGAGAGAATATGGAGTGATCAATACTGGCAAACAAGCTTTGACACTTCTGGGAGTTTCTAAGTACAATGACCAAATCTTTGAACACAGTAAGAGAAAATCTCTTTGGTATGAATATTCATAACTTGCTTGGATGTCAAACTGAATGCAAAATGCACTGTTATTCCTCCAGATGTGGCCAACATGAAACCCCTCCATCCAGACAGCAGTGTTGACATGAGCCCCATCCAGGATAAAGAATCCGCTCTTGTTGTTCTGAGGGAAATTGCTGACCTCTCCAATACCAATGATGGACGTAAGAGAGCCCACTTGGCCCACAAGCTCGTAGCTGTGATCCGCAAGATGGAAGCTGAAACCTTGACAGCCGTTGTTCCCGAGGCATTGGAAATCTCTCAGTCTTTGACGTACCAGGCTTTGCTACAGTGCGGTACACCAGAATGTGTCAGTGCTATCATGCAGTTATTCAGGACCTTTGACACATCCTCAGTTGAGATTGACGCTGCTGTATATGCCATGGGAATGATACCCCGGTCCTCCCGCGTACTTGTAAAGGAAATGTTGGCGATGGCAAAGTTCAAGCCAAGCAAACCCATCTACTACGCTCTCAGCAATGCTGTGAGGAGGTGAGGGACAACTAGTAATGTGTTCCGTTTAAATCTTTAGATTTAGGTAAAAATAAATGGTCAACTAACATATGAACAGAAGTTTACCAAATGGTAACATTTCTGTAGCTCAACCAGTGGAGGATTGGCCAAGATCTTGGGTTAGATTCCCAGGGAATGCATTGCACAATGTTATTATTCCATGTTTACCTCGAATGCAATGGATAAAAGCATCTGCCAAATGCATAAATATAATAGACTTTAATTTGCAACCATGTGAAAAGACCTTTTCTGACAAATCACAGTTTTGAACTCAGTGTTTCATCAAATCAACATCTTTATTCTCTCTGTGTGACCCAAGGCTCTTTGAGACGGATGGAGTCACCAGTGAGATCCAGGCAGTGGCTGATTACGCCCTTGAACAGATCGGTGATTGCACAGGTGACCAGGAACACGTCTTTCTTTCTCTGAGGGTATGTTCACACATGCTAATAAATTCAACTTCAGATGAACACCAAGGTCATGTTGGTAATTTAATTGCCATCCATATCCTCAAGAAGGGATCAATTAAAAAGTCATTTTTTGAATCCTTTTTGACCATTGACAAGCACCGTATGCTAACTGTTGTGCTTCACAGTAATGTGTGCGTGAATTTTAAGGAAAAATTTGTAAATGTTTTTTGTTAGATCAAACCGTACTCGTACCATACAACGAATTTGATACACCAAAATGGATGTTAGGCTATAACTCTGCAATGCTTAGGCATATTGTGATGAAATTTGGTACATGTCATCATAATCATGACTCGATGGTACTTGCACATTTGTTGCACAGTACCACCTACTGGTCAAGCAAAATGAAAAAAATTAACATTTTTGCTTATAACTGCTGAACAGTTTGGCCAAACACCATGAGATTAGTTTCGTTAGATTACCCTAAAAGTCTATTGCAGGTCATTGGCAATATGGTGGCTGCACTGGGAGCTGCGCGCCCTGCTTTGCAGTCTTCTGTTATTCAATGCATCAAGCAGCCGGCTGCCTCCCCTGCAGTCCAACAGGCCGCTGTCCAGGTCTACAGACAGATTCCTGTACCTGAAGAGGTGAGCTGTTAAATAAACCCACAACTCTTGGTGAGTTTGAAGTCAGTCTAAAATAGGGCTGCACAATATTGGAAAAAATGACATTTTGTTTTTCTGTGATATACATCAATCAGGCATAATTATGACCACTGACAGGTGAACTGAATAACACTGATTATCTCTTCATCATGGCACATGTTAGTGGGTGGGATATATTAGACAGCAGGTGAACATTTTGTCCTCAAAGTTGATTTGTTAGAAGCAGGAAAAACGGGCAGGCATCAGGTGTCAGGGTAATGGGCGGACAAGGCTCATTGATGCATGTGGGGAGCGAAGGCTGGCCCATGTGGTCCGATCCAACAGACGAGCTACTGTAGCTCAAACTGCTCAAGAAGTTAATGTTGGTTCTGATAGAAAGGTGTCAGAATATACAGTGCATCAGTTTGTTGCGTATGGAGCTGCATAGCTGCAGATCAGTCAGGGTGCCCATGCTGACCCCTGTCCACCGCCGAAAGAGCCAACAGTGGGCATCAGAACTGGACCACGGAGCAATGGAAGAAGGTGGCCTGGTCTGATGAATCATGTTTTCTTTTACATCAAGTGGATGGCCGGCTGCGTGTGCGTCGCTTACCTGAGGAACACATGGCACCAGAATGCACTAAAAAAATAAAGCCATATTGCGATACTGATTTTATTCTGATATATCTTGCAGCCCCAGTCTAAAGGTCATTTCATGGCTCTTACAGGGCCGAGAGGTGCTCTTGCATGCTGTTCTGGATAGAACTGCATCCATACAGAAGCGTGTAGCCGCATATCTCATCTTGATGAAGAACCCCACGCTTGCTGAACTCGATCAACTAGCAGCGGCTCTCCATGTTGAGGAAAATCTTCAGGTCAAGAGCTTCATCATCTCTCACATCAGCAACATCTTGACCTCGACAGCACCAGAGATCCTGGAGTGAGTAAAAAAATAGAATGGGAAGAACCTAATCTAATTTTCAGAAGAAAACGTAATCTTGTTTTGTTTACTCCCTAGCTTGAGACAGAAGATTCAAGAGGCCTTTCAAGGCAATGAAATTGAAATGCTCACTGAATCCACCAAATTCTCTCGGTACTACAGACTTGGATCTTTAGAGGGAAATATGATTTTTGAATCTCCAAATGAACTTCCAAGGGAGGTCATGGTGGAGATGACCTTGAATGCTTTTGGGTTTGATATGGACTTGATTGAGGTACACAGTACAGTAAAATCCAACATTTAATTTTTTCCCAAATTCTGCTTGCCATAATCAAGCAGCCCTAATGTCTTTGATTCTTGCTTTCAGATTGGCATGGAGGGAAAGGGCTTTGACCCCATTGTGGAGGCCATCTTTGGTGAAGATGGATTCTTCCCAGATACAATCATGAAGACCACTTTATACGCTACTGACAAGATGCCCACCCAACTCAATGAGGTCTTGGACAACATGCTGCCAATCATGAGAAATGATAGGAAGAAAAGACAGGTATTAAAATGTTGTAAAAATGTTGCAAATGGATGTATTTCCTCACAGCTGGATTCCGATCTCAATCTCTTCTGTGTGCTCTAGGCTTCTCAAAACATATTCAATGAAATCAGTCATAATGTCAACAAGCTTATGGAGGATTTAAAGGCCCAGGATGCTCCTGAAGCGATGGTGTATCTCAAGCTCCTGGGTGCTGAACTTGGGTATCTCGATACAAAAGATGGCAAGATGATTACGAATCTCCTTAAGATGATCCCCACTGATGTGAGTCCAGCTTTACCAACCACAGCTGTCATCACATGGATTAAATCAGCAGAATTAGTCATGCATTTTTTAATTCATAATTTTAATTATTCAATTCAATTCAAATTAAAGTTTATTTAATAATCAATTAATTAATCAACTTTATTTAATAATCAACACTCAGTTGTTGTTGTTTTTTTCCAAACAAGGCAGTTTATATCAACTTTTTAATAGCAGAATTATGTTTCAACTCCAATTTGTTGTTGAAAGTATGTTGGCATTACTAATCAGAATTATATTTTTGAAATAGTTCCTCAAAAGACTGCTCTCAAGTGTTGACAACGAGCTTTTCCTTCACTACATATTCATGGATAATGAGTTTTATCTGCCCACTGGTGCTGGCTTTCCACTGAGAGTTGCTCTGTCTGGTACATTTACTCCTGGAGTCAAAGGAGGATTGAGCTTTAATCCAGGCATGGTGAGTCCAACACACTTCAGTCGTGCATGTGTTACTGTCAACAACAAATTATTTTTGATCAAATAAATGCAGTTCTGGTAAGCAGAAGAAACTTCTTTCAAAGTCATTAAAAGTGGTATTATCCTAATATGAATTAACATGACTACACCACAGAGGGAATTTGCTTTGACGCTGTCTGCTGGCATTGAGTTTGTGACTGAGATTGGGACTCACTTCCCCGACTATGTTCATTGTGGTCTGGAGATGCACACGAACATCTATCATGAGAGCGGCATCAGAGCAAAGCTCTCTGTGACTGACGGCCAGCTCAAGCTCTCCATTCCAGCTCCTCGTGGGCCAACTGAGCTCATCAGCGTCACGTAAGACATCTTGAAATGTATAATATCAATGCAATAAAGGGATTTAAAAGCCCTTAGCACAAATGCAAGTAGGGCTGCATAATAATGGTTAAACTGATTCCCATTTCAGAAAGTTCTGTTACATTTAATCAGAATTATTGCACTTTCACGTGAGCACAAATCAAGAGAACGTCAACTTATATGCAGGGTTTAGTTGCCTAATCTATTGCGACATGTAAACTCAGAATTCAATGAAAAAAGTTAGAATTGCGAGACGTAAACTCAGAATTCTGAGAAAAAATAATTGCAAGTCGTAAACTCAGAATTCTGAGAAAAAGTCAGAATTACATGACGTAAACTCAGAATTCTGAGAAAAAGTCAGAATTGCCCGATGTAAACTCAGAATTCTGAGAAAAAGTCAGAATTGCCCGATGTAAACTCAGAATTCCAAGAAAAAAGTCAGAATTGCGAGACGTAAACTCAGAATTCCGAGAAAAAATAATTGCAAGTCGTAAACTCAGAATTCGGAGAAAAAGTCAGAATTGCGTGACGTAAACTCAGAATTCCGAGAAAAAGTCAGAATTGCCCGATGTAAACTCAGAATTCCAAGAAAAAAGTCAGAATTGCGAGACGTAAACTCAGAATTCCGAGAAAAAATAATTGCAAGTCGTAAACTCAGAATTCTGAGAAAAAGTCAGAATTGCGTGACGTAAACTCAGAATTCCGAGAAAAAGTCAGAATTGCGCGATGTAAACTCAGAATTCCAAGAAAAAAGTCAGAATTGCGAGATGTAAACTCAGAATTCTGAGAAAAAAGAATTGCATGGCCTAAACTCAGAATTCCGAGGAAAAAGTCAGAATTGTGTGATGTACACTCAGAATTCCGAGAAAAAAGTCAGAATTGCGAGATGTAAACTCAGAATTCTGAGAAAAAAGTCAGAATTGCATGGTCTAAACTCAGAATTCCTAGAAAAAGTCAGAATTGCGAGATGTAAACTCAGAATTCCGAGAAAAAGTCAGAATTGTGAGACGTAAACTCAGAATTCCAAGAAAAAAGTCAGAATTGCACGACATAAACTCAGAATTCCGAGAAAAAGTCAGAATTTCGAGAATTTAAACTCAGAATTTAAACTCAGAATTCCAAGAAAAAAGAATTGCATGGCCTAAACTCAGAATTCCAAGAAAAAAGTCAGAATTGAAAGATGTAAACTCAGAATTCCGAAAAAAAGTCAGAATTGCAAGATGTAAACTCAGAATTCTGAGAAAAAAGAATTCCGAGATGTAAACTCAGAATTCCGAGAAACTCACAGTTGCGAAAAAATAAGTGTTGATAAAAATTGTGAGATAAAAAGTTGTGATTAGCTTTTTTATTCCATGGCAGAAACCAGCTTCCATAGTTTTAAGAACATCAGCGCTTTTTTTCAGTGCATGCACATGGTAGCCAGGTTGGGAAAATTAGGTAAAACGACAATGTATGGGGATTTATGCTCTTGACATCTGGCATCCGCAAGCATGAAAGCTCGTGGAGGCTTGTTACCAATGCAATATAAAATAAAAAATGTTTTTAGGATAAATAACCAGCTGGCCTATGTCATGAAAATTATGCTTAATTAATAGAGTCGAGCAGAAATTCTGATCACAACTCAAATGCAGCCCTAAAAACAAGTCAAATTATTTTACACACAGTAAATGATGTTATTGTTCCCCACCTGTAGCAATTCTCTGGTGTCTGTTGTTGGTGCCAAGACTAAGTCCATTCCTGCCAAGGGCGAGTATATTAATACGAATAAATGCACTGCTCTTTTCCTTGGACTGAAGTACTGTGCAGCCCTGAAGTATCCTGATGCAAGGTCAAACGATGCTGCCCCTTACTTTCCTCTCTCTGGTGACAGCAAGTAAGTGAAAATCATCTACATACTGATATCTAAATATTCCTTTTCGTCAAATATTTCATCCACACTGAATCTGTGTTTAGATTTTCTGTTGAGCTCCATCCATCTGAAGATGTCACAGAGTATATCGCCACCATCAGCTACGCCTATGAGGACGAGGCAGACAAAGTCACATTTAGCGTGAAGGCTGAAGGTTAGAGACAGCTTAACAAAATAACACTTAAGTATTTGCTACTACATAACTGAAAATAAGAGAAAACATCCACATTTAAATTAACCATCATTTGTCTTTTGCTCACTAACAGGAACATCCTTTGAGGCCAGAAATGTAGTGATATTAAACAGACAGCAGTACAGTTTCTCTGCAGAGTTGCTTATCGATTCTCTTCAGCTTGATTCTAAAGTTTCTGCAAAACTGAAGCATGCTGAGAAGCTGACTTTGGAAATTGAGAGTGACCTAAAACTCCCTGAGACGACTTCTGTTCAAACACTCATCCTGAAATATGGTATCTGTCCAGTACATTGGCCTGTCATGATTTTTGATTAATTGTCTGATCGTGGTTATTTGATCAAATCACAATTGTGTGAGATAACTGCAATAATTGTGCATTTTAAATTTCAATCACAGTTTGCCATCCACATAAGGAAATTTATGATCATGACAGTATAATTCTAGTGAATTATCTCTCTCAAAATATCTGTTCTCAGAGAATCAGAAGATTGAGGCTGAATTTAAATCTGATGTCAGGTCTGAGATTCAAAGAATCATTCCCAACATCAGTGCCATTGAAACATTTGTCAGTAGCCTTCTTGATCACCAGATTGGCCTGAATGAGATGAAGGTCCGTGATGTTCTGGCAAAGACAGCTGTGGTAAGAACTTCCCTAATTTATTTTCATCAGCTTTTGAAAATACCCAAAGAAATAAATGCTTATTAAAATCAAAGGGATAGTTCACCCTAACATGAAAATGAAGTATATCTAATGCAGTATGCCATTAGATCCAGTATCCCTTTAAAAAGACATAAATGTACATATGTGCAGAATTTGGGAGTTCATGCCGTGCCTGTGATCACTCTTCCAGAAAGACTCTTCTTGAATGTGTGAGTTGATGCCACCATGTTTACAAGTATTTCAATTATTTTCATAGTTACCAGTTAAAATTAACACGTTTTTTACACAGAGAGGCTGCTGCTAAATATCACTTTGGCCAGGATACCATCTATACCATCACTCTTCCCTTGCCCTTGGGTGGAAAATCCTCTAGAGATCTGAACTTTCCCACAACCCTCTCAACACCAAACCTGATTGTACCTCATCTTGGTCTGGAATTTGAATCTACTAGCATTAATCTTCCAGAGTTCTCCATTCCCTGGGGAGTGTTGCTGTCTGTGCCGACTCTCGAATTGGTAGAGATGTCTGGAAAACTAAACAGCAACTTCTACAACTTAGAAGCAGCTGTGTCTGCTGCCAGAGATCCTGCTGCAAGCTATTCTGCCATGTTTGAAGTCACTGGCACAAGTCCTGTTAAACTCCTCTCCCTAAAGGTCGAAGGTAAAAGCTGTAATTGAAGTACCACATGCACTTTATGCATTTGATTTGGATGGTTGCTTATTGATTGATTTATTTGCACAGGATCTGCTCTAGTTGAGGCCACACCTGGTGAATCTCTCAAGGCTAACGTAAAGACTGCGCTTCACCACAACATCATCAGTGCCACCATAAGCGTTGAGGAGGAAGTGGAGTTTGCTGAAAAACTCAGTGTAAGATCCAAAAGCAAGTTTGCAGTAACTAGCCGTGTTGGAGTGCAGGTTTCGCTGGAACACACTGGACAGTTTGGAGTTGATGCTGAAGAGATCTCTGGAGATGGAAACCTTGAAGGATCCTTCAAGGCTGGTTCAGTCAATGGTTCATGCAACCTTTTCCAGTCAGCCTCAGTCCTCCCATTCAGACCAGAGGCAAAGATTAAATCTTCATTGAAAGTAGATTCAACACTTCTTCAAGCTCAGAACTCCTTTGATGTAGCCTTTGCCAATGGAGAACTGATAATTCATTCCAACAACACGGCATTTGACAACCTTCTAACATTGCAAAACATTGCTAAAATTGCCGTCAAGGAATCAGAGCTTGTTATAAATTCTCATGCAGAAGCACGGGCTCTTGGCCTGAAGATCCAAAACGTGGCTGAGACCAGAGCTGGCGTTGAAGCAGTCAGCGTTAAGATTGAGACCTCCACTCACAGCTCTGAAGAGCAAATCCATTCCCTTTTCAGAGGAGCACTGGACATCGATGGTCTAGCTATTCACAATGATGCCTCTGTTAAACTCATGGGACACATAGCTCTCCACAAAGCCATTCTGAAGCTCAATAAAGATGGCCTGACCACCAATGGCAGAACCTTAGTGCAGAGCCTCTTGAGTCTGGAAAACCTTCAGCACACCTTTGAGATCACCTACACAAATGAAACTGCCACTGCTCAGAGCAAAACCATTGGAAATCTCATGGGAAGTCTCATTAACCACAACACTGAACTGGAGATTACTGGACTTTCTGGCACAATCAAAAATCATATACGTTTCAACTCCATATTATTCGATTTTGACACCAACACTCATGGTACAACTATTCCATTCAGAGTCAATTTTGATGCCACTGTTAATGGTAAAGTTAAAACACGTCTGTATAGAGTCGGACAGGCAAATCATGAGTTTATCGCAAAAGTCCTTCTGAAAGCAGAACCACAATCCATTGCTCACTCTCATGAATGCAAGATCTCATCCCTCCTTGACCTAGACTATGGTGTCTTCATTAAATCACAATTTGAAAGCATGTCTGACACTCTGCTGATCCCCTCTGAACAAAAGACTAAAGTGACAGTTAAGGCTAAAGTGAACGACTATGCCATTGAACAGGAAATCAGCGCTTACAATACTCCAATGCGGCTTGGTCTGGAAGGGTCTGGAAAGGTGCACTCCAATCTGTTCAACACTGCCAATACTGATTATCAGGACTTTGCAGTCTCTGGCTTCCTAAAGTATGATAAAAGCACTGATATACAATCAGTTAGCTTGCCATTCATTGAAAGTTTTTCTCTAGTCCCTGACAACATTAGATTAACACTTGTGAGCATGGGCGAGACCCTGAGGAATTACATCAACCGAGAGGGGATTGCTTCAAAAATTCAGAGCTTACCTCAGCATGTTAGTGACTTTGTGTCTAATTTGAACATTGAGAGAAGAGTTGTGCAGCTGAAACATGGCTTAAAAGCTCTGTACCAAGAGTATGCATTAAAGCTGAAAGGTCTGATCGGTGCATTTGAGAAACTAGGGAGTGATGTGAGCAACCGTTTCAGTGAGGAATTGGTTTTGATGGGTATGCAGATTGACAAAGCTGTTGAAATGCTACCAAAGCACATCAAGGTTTCGATATTTTTCTTCATTGAGGATGTGAAAAATACTCTTAGCTCGATTAACACCCAAAGTTACACAAAGCTGAATAAGATCTCCCATCCTGCCAGTGCTGAGCACAAGCTTGACAGTCAGATTCCTGCAATTTCGACATCTCTTCTAGTGCCATTTTTTGGAAAACTCTATGGTCAAGTCAAAATCAGCAGCCCTGTCTACAACATCAGAACCTCTGCAGAGTTCAAGAATGCCTCAGAGAAATACCCTTTGTTCACAGCTTTTATTAAGACTAAAGGAACCTCTGCAAACCTTGAGGTTCTGAATTACAATCTAGAATCCACAGCGCAGATATCGATCCCTGAGAAGAGTCCTGTAATAGTGTCTGAAACTTTCAAGTTAACACACATTGAATTGGCTTTAGATCAACAGGCATTGTTGACTCTGAATGGATCTGCCTCTAACGATACTTTCTTTCTTGAAACTTCATACAAGTGCCGGGTGAACATCCCCTCACAGTCACTGTCTGGTGAAGTCAGTCTGATTCAGAAGGCAGTATCTTGCCAGGATGATGCTACAATCACACTGACAGTTAAAAATGAAGGAACCGGCAAATTTGCTCTTCAAGACTTCTCTGTGGAAGGCACCCATGAGAGTGACCTGCATGTTAACATGGGCCTTGGAGCTGCCAAGTTATCTTTCACTGGCCACACTTATAGCGATGATTTGAAGATGAAAATGAAGGTCAATGCTGATGCTATTGGTCTAAGCCACCTTGAATTCAGTGCTCGTGTTGAAACGGAGTATCCATTTATCAAGAACAGTTTGCTGGTTGCTTCTGGAAAGGCTCGCTTGGGCGATATGAAGGTGGAAATCAAGACATCCCATGTCACTTCGGTTGTCGGAGCTGTCAGCGGTGTCTTCTCTAACACTGCCAACATCATGACTTGTCCAAGTGAGGTTGCTATTGACTTTCAGAACAGGGGTATTGCCAAGATCAACCTCTTTGAGTCTTTTTTAGCCAATATTGATCTCCAGAAAGACTACGCTGTTACCTTCAACTCTGACATACATGAAATCAGCAGTGTGGCAGTCGCCCACTTAAACCATTACAACTACAGCCATAACTTCACAGCCAGCAATGACAAAGCTGAGATGGGTGTTTACGCTGTTGTGAATAGTGTGGCCAGCTTTGGGTACTTAAATGCTGTAGAAATGTTTGTGCCAGCCATTTTCAATGCTGCAGCAATCAGAGAGCTGAACTTGAATGATAATACTGACCTATGGTATGACTTTACCACAAGTGACCAGCCCATTGATCTAAATGCCAAACTTGTCTACCAGAAAAGCTGGTTTGCTCCTATTATTGATTTAGGTCTTGTTGTACCTTCATTGGGTAACCTGGTCTCTGAGGTGTCTTTCAAGTCCTCTATTCTTAACCTCAATGCTAACACGGGTATTTATCCGAAGGATTACTTGATGCGTGTTAGTGCCACAACTGATTCTGTGTTTCAGGGATCGAAGGCAAAGCTTGATGGAACCACTAAACTGACTGGACTAAAATTGGCCTCTTCTTTGTGTTTGGAGAATGCCTACTTTGAGGGTAATCATAAGAGTACCTTGACTCTGGAAGACAACTATGAGGCTGGATTGTCTATGAACACAGTTGCTAAGATTAATCTGACAAGCTTCGCTATTGATGCCACTCATCAACTTTCTGCTGACACCAAGGCCCATCCAAAGGCAGCATCAAACTTAAAGATCAAGTACACCTTTGATCGTCCAGATTCAGTGGCTGCTGGATATGGAGATGCTGAGAATACCTTAAAGCTAGATGCAACTCTTTCCTTCATCTCTATTGAGTCTGCAACCCATCTAACCACAGATTCTACATTCCCTGATGCCGTCAAACTTAAGGGAAATATGGATAATGAAGCCAACATCTGTGTTAAAGCTGATGGTCTGAAATCCAATCTGAAGACTACTGGAAATGGGTACATTGATTTTAAATATGCCACGTTGGGGTTTGACATTAATGACCAGCTGACCTTGGCGGGAGATCTTGACCGTATATATTCTTTGCTAGAAATTGATTCAAACTATACATTTATATATAGACAATATGAATTTGCAATAAACCACACTGCTCTTGGTAAAGCTGAACTTGTTCCCATGAGCACCCTCATGGCTGCTGTAGACATGGTTTTAACGCAGCCAGGTTATCGTGATTTTGATATAAGAGATACAACTAGTTATTCGTCGAATAGGTCTCAATACCAATCAAAGGTTTTCTCCCGTTGGTTCAATTTAAGTAGAGAAATATCAGTAGAGAATTATGATGATTTATTTGTCTCAAAGTTTGTGCTTGGGTCCTCTCACAATCTCACGTCTCCATCTATGCTTCTGGAGTATCAGGGTGACTTAAGTTCCATTCAAATAAACAAAAATTAACATTAGTTTTTGTTGAATATGCACTGACTGGAGGAAATATTTAATCAAGGTATTGATTTCAACTAATCATTGGGTTTATTTACTGAATGCTTTCTCACCCCAGACCTCATAATCACTGACAATAACTTTGAAAGTCATTCTCAAGTACAAGCATGTTTGTCATCCTTAGTGATTGAAACCCCAAAATATTGCTTGTCCCAAGTACAATAAATGGATCATTTTACTATACATATAGACTCGGCTCTTCTTATTGTTCTACTTCATTGACAATTTTACATTAAATTGTAAGGTTTTGTGATGTTTATTGTTTATTTAATTTATGTTCATAATTGTACCTTTGCATAATAAAAAGAGGATAAAATTACTTGTGGTAAAAGTTAGTTATTTATATTCCAAATGTAACATTTTGTCTTTTGTTATTTTATATGAAAATGTAAGAACTCCTGCATTTAAAGAACATGATGCAAATAGCCTGAGTGTGAAATGAAAAACAACAATAATTTCTTGACTTGATGCTATAGTAACCATTATTAAACCAGTTTTCTTTAAATTATCTTATTTAAGAACATTTATTCTCCTCACCTGAATGATCACGGAGCACCCTGTATAAGATGACCATATTGTTCCGATACCATTATTTATGTAACATATTATTGCTTGGTTTGAATTCATATAAAAACTTTATATAGACAATCAGTGCTAGGTTATTTTCACAATGTTTCTAAAGCGTTTTATTTTGGTAACGTTATTTTTTTAAATTATTTTAGAAAATACTTTTTGTACTACAAAATAACGTTGTGAAGTTGTGTTTGTGTTTGCTGGGTGGATTTAACTTCTGCAAACCAACAGGAGGCAATATATGCACAAGGCTTGCGTAGAAAACAAGAAAAGAAAAAGAAGATGCCTTTTGCTTTTATGTTTTTATAAAACAAGGCCATATTGTTTATGAATAGTTTATGAAATGGAAAAATAATATTTTTAAGCCACACCATTTTATTGTATGTATGCAGTGCTTCCTCATTAATAAACGGATGAACTAAATTGTCATATATACTTGTACTAGCATATTGTATAACAATTAGTTCAAACTTTGACCCGAGGAGGGCAGTGCTAAGTGTATTACTTAGCAGCATCTACACTGCCGGAATTCAAAGAAGATTGCTAGTTCAAGATGAGCATTTATGGTTAAAACGTAAATAATTTTTAATTTTTTTTAGAAAATGAGCGATGGTTTCGCTAGATAAGACTCTTATTTCTCGTCTGGGATTGTGTAGAACGCTTTGAAGCTGCAATGAAACTGTAATTTTGACCTTCAATCATTTGAAGGCCAGTGAAGTCCACAATATGTAGAAAAATCCTGGAATGTTTTCATCAAAAACCTTAATTTCTTTTCGACTGAAGAAAGAAAGACATGGACATCTTGAATGACATGGGGGTGAGTAAATTATCAGGAAATTTTAATTTGAAAGTGAACTAATCCTTTAATGTCACTGGTGTGTAGAAACAAACGAGGCGTTATGTGAGCATTAAGGGAACATTCTGTTTTATCACTCGTCAAATACTCTGGGATCATTACTTTTGAATGTTCTCTGAACGTTTTGAAACAAGTAGTAACATTTAAAGGGGACCTATAATGCACAAGATGTAATATCAGTCTCTGGTGTCTCCAGAATGTGTCTGTGAAGTTTCAGCTCAAAATACCCCACAGATCATTTATTATAGCTTGTCAAATTTGCCCTTATTTGGGTGTGAGCAAAAACACGCCGTTTTTGTGTGTGTCCCTTTAAATACAAATGAGCTGCTGCTCCAGAAGAGGGCGGAGCTTTAACAGCTCAACAACAACAAAGCTGGAGAATCTCACGCAGCCAAAATGAGGAAAGTGTTCAGCCTTACATTGTTCAAACCGGAGTCGACACTGATGGAGAGACTCAGGAAGAAGTTACAACTTTTAGACGTTTCTGAATGGTTAGTGGATAAATTGATGTAGTTGCTGTGGAGTTGATTCAACTCATCCACTAGCATGTGCCGTCATGTTCATCTTTTGTGTTGAATCGACCCTCGTTTGTGAAGCAGTCCGGCGTAAAATGACGACATGACAACAACACTCGACTACTACAACTCTTCCTCTTCTCTAAAGCAGCCCAACATGGCCCCGCCCCCTTAGTTGTGTGTTCTCGGGGGCTGGGTTTATGCAAATTTTAGGGTTTGTGATGTCACTAACCCAGAAAGAAGCTCATTGTCCCTACCAGCTGTTTAGTCCTTAAAGCGATTTCTGTAAAAGAAAATATCTCTCTTTGCATTGAACTTTGAGCGTCATAACTTAGCCAATGTTGTTTATGATCAAACAGCAACATTACACACTAACTAAAGTAAAAAAAGTCAAATCATAATCTATGACCCCTTAAAAAAACGAACGTCCAACAACAAAAAAACCCGTTCCATGAACGATGTATAAATAATGTTTTTGTGCTAAGAGAACATTATTAAAAACCAGATAGCTTTGAACGATTGCTCTATTAATGTTACTGGAAGAATGTTTGTTCATAACTTTGAGAGAACCTTGCCAGAACATTCAGAAAACATTCCCTGTTAGCTTGGTAATGGGTTATTTATTTCAGTTTTTTCTAACGATATGTTTACGAGCTGTTTAATTCATAAAATTGAATTAAAATGAATAAAAACTAAATAGGCCTACATAAAATGATCCCAAAAGTTGAAATCCTGACAGAACCCTTTAAGGTACTATATAGAATTTTCTTAAGAAGAACCAAGAACGATAACTATAATAATATAGCAATATTAGCATCAAGAGTTTGAGTTTTTTGCAATTACGAGTTTATATCACGCAATTCTGAGTTTACCAAAGCATCGTTTTACCAAAGCATCGTTATCCAACAACGGTCGCAAATTCTTTTAAATTGTGTTGTTAACGACCGAACTGGCAACCGTAGTTGGATGTGATGGTTACGCGTGCTGCCGAGAGCCTCTATTCCATTCTATGACACGTAAAACGAATGTTTAATAATTTTCAGGATAATGTGTCAAACAAAGAGAAGGGATTCATTTAAAATGTAGTCTCAAAATATACTTTATAATCAAACTCATAACAGTAATTTTAAGGCCTATCTCATCTGTCGACATGATGCCGGTGAATCGCAGAGCTGGCTCAAACATATCCACATATGATCAGATGATTTAACTGCTGTTTCTCACCGCTGTCATTTTTGTTGTGTTTATTTTGTTATTGAGAGGAAAGTGCATCACGCACATATTTACATACAGTATACCCGTCGCTCTCAGCAGCATGGACGGCAGCGGATGTTCATTAATAGTATATATCGCTGCATAGGTATTTCCAACTTTTTTCTTCTAAGCAAAGAATTAAAAAATAACTTCATTATGAGTATGTCAGGGTCTTGAATCACGTCTCTTGTGCGTTACGTGTGCACGAGAGCGAGCACAAGCAATAAGATCTTGGTTGCAGTTCACTTAACGGCCACCGGTGTCACTAATAACAGGGTTTCTGAATTCTACATAGAGCCCGTTTCAATTCTGTCTCTATTTTTCCTCCAGATTTGTCCTTACATCAGTTCAGATCAGCATATGCATATAAGGAGTTTCTGTTTGTCACAAAGTCCTTTTTCAAAGTCACAAAGTGCAGTTAAATCAATAATATCACTGAAACCCCAACTAAGCAAACCAATGGCGAGCCCAATGTTTATTTGCAAACTATGTCTGTTTGTTCTATTAGCCTCTTTGAGAAATCAATGTCAAACTTGGCTCTGCCAGCCTATGAATGAACTTTGGAGTAAGAGCTGAAATTAAGAAGCACTGGCTGCACACATGAGATTATTTTACTATAAATGTGCTGAAAACTGACAGGAAAACAGTTCTGAAGCTATCATGGCCGACAATAAGCTCCGTCTTCTGATGCTTTTGATCGTCGCTGTGTCCAGTAAGTATGAAATTAGATTCTGACAAACTTTTTCATTTATTTGCCCTCAAATATTTGCACTGCAAGAGTGATTTTCTTACTCTGTATTTTTCCAGTACAAGTTTCTAAACATTCTTAAATAAAATACATTTTGAGATGCAAAATGATATCAAAATGAAGTGAGGTTTATCCTTAAAACATTTATGTTTAAATAATTCAAATGTTGGATGTTATTTTTCCCAGTTTAAAAGGATACATTGTTGAGATGAATATGAAATCCATATGGAATCCCATTTCCAACACATAAAAAAGGAATCTTTGGTAAATCTTAATTATGACAAAAAGTTTGAGATGAAGTCTAAATTATGAAATACTTAGTCATAATTATGAGTATTGAAAAGTAAAAAATAATGACATAAAAAGTCAAGATTGACAAGCTAAGTCATAATTGTGGCATACTAATTATGATAAGTTGAAGTTAGGACATAAAAAGTCATAATTGTGACATACTAAGTCATAATTGTTTCTTTTTTATCATAATTATGACGTGTCTAAGTTAGGACATAAGAAGTCAAAATTATGACATAAAAAGTTTAAATCGACATACTAAGTTATAATTTTGACTTTTTTTTTTAATTTTGACAAAAAGTAAAAAATTTGGATGTAAGTCATAATTATGAGATAAATGTCAAACTTATTACATAAAAAGTCATAATTATGACATACTAAGTTATAATTGTGGCCTTTTCATAATTAGTTCACAAGTCGATTTTAGGACATAAAAAGTCATAATTATGAGATAAAAATTCAAAATAAAAGTAAAATTTATTACATAAAAAGTCTTAATTATGTCAAACTAAGTCATAACTGTGGCTTTTTCTATCATAATTATGACACAAAAAGTTGAAATTGACATACTAAGTCATAATTGTGACTTTTTATGCTAAAAATCAAGTTAAATCTTTATTATGAGATAAAAAAGTCAAAATTATGATGTGCTAAGTCATACTACAATCAGACCTTTTGAATTCATTTGACTTTTTTCACCCCACTGGCATGTATTTGTTCCCATTCAGTCGGTCACGTTCGACGTACGTCGGACAGACCGACGAATAGGAATCTCGCTAGAGAGGCCAATCTACTTCGAGTGTAACTAAACGAGCCAATGCACATTGGCATGCAATCATATGCATCAGCTGCTCGCCTCGCAGCGCGGGTATATAATGAGCAGCAGGTGCGTTGCATCTTCAGCTTTTCGCTTCGGAGCCGAACGGTGTTTGTTCCTGTTCTCTGCAAGCGAGTGTCTGCTAGAAGACGAGTCAAGCTTTTTGGTTGAACTTCTCTTTTTTTCCGAGTGCGGGCGAACAGCACAGCAGCGGGGTCGAAGTCCTCTCTTTTTCTGTTTCGTTTGCCGTTTTTGAGCAAATAGCTGTTTGACAGCGTCAGAAGGCTGTTCTCACGGCCGGTACGGTGCGCTTTTGAGCGCTGAAAAGCCGTTTTTACGGCTGGTAAGAGTGAGCACCTTCAAAGAGAGAGAAAGCACATGACAGGCTGCACACAATCCCTGTCTGTGTTGCGGTGGCCGTTCCCCTGCATGCTTCAGCACTTCTAAAAGAGTAAAGTCCCTGAAAGAGCTTACACAAGTAGATTCGCGTCTTTTTAAAGACGACATCCTACTTGTGTTTCTGGATGTGATCGTTCCTGTCCTCACTGACGGCCACGATCACCGTTTCGCATGTCTGGGCGCGTGCTGAAATGATGTTCGTGGGTGTTCATGTTTTCATATGAGAACATGATCACGTCGACACGCCGCGGTCGTGACTCTTCTTTCTCCGGGAAGCTTGAGTCCCCTCTGTTGTTGGCCAGCTGCCGCTTGTGTGTAAAAGCACAGCCGCGGCTCTGCCCGACACTCTGGGAGACCGCGGAGATCAGCGAGAGCAAACCTCTCGCTCCTCTGCGTGTCGTGTGCCGTCGAGCTGCCGGGCTGCAGCGCGGGTTGTCACGGCAACCCAGCGCTCGCTCGGCGCTCTAGATGCGCGGTTCCCTTGCGTAATCTCCATTGTAGCGCCCTCTCTGGTGCACCAGAAGAGGTCTACTTTGCTGATATGGCTTGGGTGACATGAGGTTGAGGGGTTCCTTCGGGGAACCAACCCCCTAGGGCCCCTCCCTCTCTAGCGCATTGCAAGCTGTGCAGTTTCTGGATTGGATTGCTGGTCCTTTTCATAGGGGAACCTAGCATTTCATTCAGAGCTCCAGCTGAGGGACAGACGTCGATTGCAGCATCGGAGAGAGTGCTGTTATGCTCTGGAAATGAGGGTGACGCTGCCCACTGTAATGGTGTGTGCTTATGCTGACTCAGATTCAGAGTTTACAGCCATGCTTTCCTGGGTCTTCCAGATGTGCATGGAAAACTTGGCAGTATGGGGGTATATTGGTGCCATAAATATGGAATGCCAAAGGTGCCAATCTGCATAAGTTTTTCCTCTCTCACTACCCTCTTGGATGGGGTGGCTGTACACAGACCACACCCACCCTGCATGTGAGGCCAAGGCACTCTTTTTGCATGAGGGTAGTTCTGTGCTGGGGTTGAGCTGCGCTTGTTGACTAACCGTGATCAAAGTCACGGCGCAGGCCCTCAGCCAGACGATGTCCACCTCCGTGGTCCAGAAGTGCCCCCTGGCTTACCTTGTGAGGTGTGAGAGGTTGTCAAGCTAAATGCTTTCTCAATGCTCCCATCTTACGAGGTGGCCTTTTCGGTGACACTGTCGAGGACTGAGCCCAGCGGTTCTCCTCAGTTAGTAGCGGATAGGGGAGCTTCCCATGACAAACCATTGAGTTCCTCTTGGGCCGCCCCTCAGTCTGCTCGTCGCCAAGGGTGTCGTCCCCTGCAAGAAACTCCGGCCCAGCAGGCTCTGCTGTATCCATTGCGGGGAGATGACGCCTCCCGTCTCTGCAGCTGTTTAACTGGTTGGTGAGAATCACCCCTGAGACGGGCGACCCAGAGATGGGTGGGGCTGCTCTTCCACCCCTGGAGGAGGGCCAGGTGGTAAATCCTTTATTGGGTTTGTTTCTGTTCCGCCACTGACCCAAGAGGCAGCGGTACCCAAATTTTAAAGAGCAGTTCCTCCATTTCCAGGTCTGAAGAGGGTTGGAGAGCAGTGGGAGGAGAAAAACCTCACCACTCTCATCCCCCTCTTCTGTCGCCAGCGGACAGCAGCGAGCAGCGGGCAGCCAAAGCCTCGACTGCTCCCTCTGTCCATCCGTGGAGCCAGGTAAGTGTTGCCTAGCACACTGTGACGCCGCTTCGGGCCGCCTCACAAAGAGAGCCCCCCAAGCCGCGTCCCTGTGTTCCACCTCGCTGCCCTGCTGCGGGTACACCGGTGGTCCCTTTGGTCCTGCTTGTACGGTCTCTACGAGCCGGGTTAGCGCTCCCCAGTCCGTCTCGCTGGCTCCTTCGGACCATCAGGGTCGGCTTTGCGATTCAGTTCGCCCGGCCCCCCCCCCCCAAGTTCAGGGACGTCCTCTTCACTACAGTGAAAGATGCCGATGCCCCTGTCCTGCGTGCGGAGATCGCAGTCCTACTGGCGAAGGACGCGATAGAGCCGGTCCCTCCAGCCGATTTGAGGTCGGGGTTCTACAGCCCCTACTTCATTGTACCCAAGAAAAGCGGTGGGTTACGACCGATCTTGGACCTGCGAGTTTTGAATCGGAGCCTCCACAAGCTACCATTCAAAATGCTCACGCAGAAACGCATTTTCGAGTGCATCCGTCCCCGAGATTGGTTTGCAGCGATTGACCTGAAGGACGCGTACTTCCATGTTTCAATTCTTCCGCGACACAGGCCATTCCTGAGATTCACGTTCGAAGGTCGAGCATATCAGTACAGAGTCCTACCCTTCGGGCTGGCCCTGTCTCCCCGCGTCTTCACGAAAGTCGTGGAGGGAGCCCTTGTTCCCATGAGAGAACAGGGTGTTCGCATTCTCAACTATCTCGACGACTGGCTCATTCTAGCACAGTCCCGGGATCAGTTGTGCAAACACAGGGATTTGGTGCTCAGACACCTCAGCCAGTTGGGGCTTCAGGTCAACTGGGAAAAGAGCAAACTCGCCCCGGTGCAGAGGATCTCTTTTCTCGGTATGGAGTTGGATTCGGTCGAGCAGATAGCACGCCTCACAGAGGAACGTGCTCGGTCAGTGTTGAACTGCCTGAATACATTCAATGGCAGGACAGCGGTCCCACTGAAGTTCTTTCAGAGGCTCCTGGGGCATATGGCGGCTGCTGCGGCTGAACACCGCTCGGTCTGCTTCATATGAGACCGCTTCAGCACTGGCTTCACGGCCGAGTCCCGAGATGGGCGTGGCAGCGCGGCACATTCCGGGTGCCAATCACTCAGGAGTGCCGCCGAACCTTCAGTCCGTGGTCGGACCCCTTGTTTCTTCGGGCAGGAGTGCCCCTAGAACAGGTGTCCCGGCATGCTGTGGTGTTCACAGATGCTTCTGCCACCGGCTGGGGTGCCACGTAATACGGGCATGCAGTCTCAGGGGTTTGGACGGGACCCCATCTGCATTGGCACATCAATTGCCTCGAGTTGCTGGCAGTACGCCTTGCTCTGAGCCGCCTCAAAGGCCTGCTTCAGGGCAAGCATGTACTGGTCCGTATGGACAACACTGCGACCGTTGCGTACATCAACCGTCAAGGTGGTCTACGCTCCCGTCGCATGTCACAACTCGCCCACCATCTCCTCCTGTGGAGTCGGAAGCATCTGAGGTCGCTTCGCGCCATTCATGTCTCCGGTGTGCTCAACCGTGTGGCCGACGAGCTATCACGAGCTGCGCTGCCAGGAGAGTGGCGACTCCACCCCCAGGTGGTTCAGCTGATCTGGAGAGAATTCGGAGAGGCTCAGGTAGACCTGTTTGCCTCACCAGAAACCTCCCACTGCCAGTTGTTTTACTCTGACCGAGGGGACACTCGGGACAGATGCACTGGCTCACAGCTGGCCCCGGGGCCTGCGCAAATATGCGTTTCCCCCAGTGAGCCTACTTGCACAGACCCTGTGCAAAGTCAGGGAGGACGAGGAGCAGGTCTTGTTAGTTGCGCCTTACTGGCCCAACCGGACCTGGTTCCCAGAACTCTCACTCCTCGCGACAGCCCCTCCCTGGCCCATCCCTCTGAGGAAAGACCTTCTTTCTCAGAGACGGGGCACTCTTTGGCACCCGCGTCCAGACCTCTGGAAACTCCATGTCTGGTCCCTTGGACGGGATGCGGAGGTTCTAGGTGACTTACCCCCTGAGGTACTTAACACCATCACTTCGGCACGTGCACTGTCTAAGAGACGTGCTTACGCCTCCAAAGTGGAACCTGTTCGTCGAGTGGTGCTCTTCTCGCCGGGAAGACCCCCGAAGATGCTCGATCAGAGTCGTGCTTTCCTTCTTGCAGTAGGGTTGGAGCGTAGGCTGTCCCCCCTCCACCCTCAAAGTCCATACTGCTGCTATATCCGCTTACCACGACCACTTAGATGGCAAATCTGTTGGTCAGCACGACCTGGTCATCAGGTTCCTTAGGGGGGCGAGACGGTTAAATCCTTCTCGTCCCCTCTCCATACCCTCTTGGGACCTCACTCTGGTGCTGAGAGCACTTCAGATTGCTCCCTTTGAGCCTTTGCTGTCAGCAGACTTAAAGATTCTGTCTATGAAGACTTTGCTGCTGGTGGCATTGGCCTCCATCAAGAGGGTAGGGGACCTGCAGTCATTTCCGGTCGACGAATCGTGCCTGGAGTTCGGGCCGGGTGATAGCCGCGTGGTACTAAGACCCCGGCCTGGCTATGTGCCCAAGGTTCCTACCACTCCCTTCAGGGACCAGGTGGTGAGCCTGCAAGCGCTGCCCTCGGAGGAGGCAGACCCAGCCCTGGCTTTACTCTGTCCAGTCCGCGCTTTGCGACTGTACATAGACAGAACCTAAAGCCTCAGGACCTCAGACCAGCTCTTGTCTGTTATGGAGGCCAGCAGAAGGGAAAGGCTGTCTCCAAGCAGAGGATGGCCCACTAGATAGTGGATGCCATCGCCCTGGCTTACCAAGCTCAGGGTGTGCCCTGCCCGCTCAGGTTGCATGCTCACTCCACGAGAGGTGTCGCATCCTCCTGGGCACTGGCTCGTGGCGCCTCGCTGACAGACATTTGTAGAGCTGCGGGCTGGGCGACACCTAACACGTTCGCTAGATACTATAGCCTTCGTGTCGAGCCGGTCTCCTCCCATGTTCTCCCCACAGGTCAGAGGCACGGAGAGGCCCCGGCTTAGTGTCGGCTTGCTGCGCTACATGCGCTTCTTTTCTCCAGAGAGTCCCTACAAGGCAGACCCTGTCGAGTCCTCCGATATCCCTTCGGCAGCCGACGTGGCGGAGCGTCTGGCGCCAGGCCTATACTCCGTTGTATCCTTGAGAACCGGGTTTAGGCTGGGTTCCATATGTGTGACCCTACGGGGATCCCATATGGTTGGTTCCACGGTTGCTCCTAAACGAAGCCCGTGTCTTTCCCTCTGGGAGAACCTACCCTTCATCGGGTTGGAGTCACCCCAGCTCTTCCATATGTAGCACAGCCCTATAGGGTTAGTCCATATGTACTTCTCCACATAACTCCTTCGGGGAAGGATGTGGCTTCCGCAGCGTTCCTTTCCCAGCGAAGGGTACGCTTTCCCAGCGTTATCCAATAGTCTCACTGAATGGGTTTTGGGGAACAGCAGTGATCGACTCTCTCTGTGTTAGCCCTGTCCCACCATCCTCAGGCAAGGGGGTTCAGGTGGCTTACAACAGAGCGCTGGAAGGGGGCAGCTCCTGTGGCGCTTTGGTAGGGATTCCTATTCGTCGGTCTGTCCGACGTACGTCGAACGTGACCGACTGAATGGGAACGTCTCGGTTACAAAGGTAACCCTCGTTCCCTGAAGGAGGGAACGGAGACGTACGTCCCGTCGCCACAGTCGCTGTACCCCGCTGATGCTGCCGCCTATCCGGTTCGGCTCCTCAGCGAAAACCTGAAGATGCAACGCACCTGCTGCTCATTATATACCCGCGCTGCGAGGCGAGCAGCTGATGCATATGATTGCATGCCAATGTGCATTGGCTCGTTTAGTTACACTCGAAGTAGATTGGCCTCTCTAGCGAGATTCCTATTCGTCGGTCTGTCCGACGTACGTCTCCGTTCCCTCCTTCAGGGAACGAGGGTTACCTTTGTAACCGAGACGTTCTAGTTTCTGAACACCACTGCAATAAAGAACCAAATAATTACTGCAGGATTACACATACATTCAAGTTGGTGTTTTAAGACATTTTCTATAGTCATAACTGCAGAGCAAACCATAGAGTTTTAACACAATGCATTTGTTTTGTGTTGCAGAAGCTCAGGATGAAGGAGCGCCATGCTCGAGTACGTCTCTTGCAATTATTCTGCAGAATCAAATGATCTAAATTCAACATTAAATGTATTTCTGCAGTTTCTCACTGGTGGATAATGTGTATTAAATGCGTTGCTCTGGTTCTTCTAGTGGCCAAAAGATACAAGCCCTTCAACAAGTATGAATACTTCTATGAGACGGAGTCCTTGAATGCTTTGAACGGGGCAGTCAACGGCCCCAAGGCCAGCTGTAAGGTACAGTAGAGTTCATTTCCACACATCAAACTCTAAAGATACTGCTGCTTTTTCAGTAACGCAGTGTGAATATCGTATTAGGTTGAGATTGCGGTTCCCGATACATGCAGCTACATTGTGCGCACCGCCGACTGCGCGCTGAGTGAAGTGATAGACGTCGATGCGGATGGAAACCCAGTGTTTGGAGTAGCTGCTGGTGCGGAGGACTTCAAAACCGCCATGGAGAGGTAAAGCCCTGCTCACACTAACAATAACTATGGGTGCGCCTCAATCAGATCCCCATCATTGTGTATAATTCGGGCAATGGTATTCAGCAGAATCCTCTCTCTTTGTTCAGACATCCTCTGAAGTTCACCGTTGAGGGAGACGATGAAATCAAGCTTTTCCCTGAGGAGGATGAGCGGATAAACATCCTCAACATCAAGAGGGGAATCATCTCTGCTCTTGCTGTCCCGGTGCTTGAGGAGGACAAGAACAAAGACATGGTCCGTATTTTAAATCGCAATATATATATCACAGAAAAGCAAATGAATAAGAAGATGCTCATGTCAGATCCACTTCTCACCATTTCCATTCCAGCCCACCATCTATGGTCTGTGTAAGACTGACTATGTCGTGAACACCAGAGAGGACGTCGCCACTGAAGTCACTCTTACAAGAGACCTGTCTGCTTGTGACAAGTTCAGGCCAGTCGATGACCACACCAGTCCCCTCGCCCTCATCACCGGCATGGTGAGTCCTGAGACACTGATTTTTTGCTATTTTAAAGGGAAGAAATTTTGTTTTGGAGTCTGCTACAATAGTTTTACATTCATCCAATGCTCTGATTGGTCAGATGGCCCATTCTTTTGTGACTGGTCGAAACCAAACGCTCATTATCATATCTGAATCTCAGCTCTTCCTCAGCATTTGATACACAGTAATACGATGGCATCTTCTTGACATGAACAACACGAACCAAACTCTTCCAGTCAAACTACAGTGTTTGAGGGCGGGGAAAAGCAGATGCTGTTCGCTGGCAGCCAATGGGCTGGCATTATGCAAATTAGTTACAAACCTATGTAGGTTCAGCAGGAAGATATTTGGAAGAATGTCAGTAACCAAACAGATCTCACCCCCTATTGACTACTATAGTATTTATTTTTCATCAGTGGGGGGCAAGATCTGTTTGGTTACTGACATTCTTTTAAATATCTTCCTTTATGTTCAGCAGAACGAAGAAATTCATACAGGTTTGGAACTACTTGAGGGTGAGTAAATGATGACAGAATTTTCATTTTTGGGTGAACTATCCCTTTAACATTAAAAACGCAGACAGCAGTATGATTATTAGGATGCTGTCACTTTACGACGTAATGCACGGATCCAATATACTGATACTGCACACATGCATTTTCTTTCTCATCTCTTTACATTCACTTAAGACATAACCGACTATACTTAGGATACTCGCCGAGACGGGCATTTTTTTTTTTACATAATTTTGTGTGAATTTGTCTGTTCAAGCACAAGAAGATGCGAAAGAGAGCTCAGGTATTGCACTTTGGATGTTTAAACTTCCCATACAGTGTGTGAGTAATGAATTGAGTTCTCTTTCACGTCTTCTTGCGCTTGAATATTTAAATTGGCAAGGATTAAACATTCGTGAAGAAGCACTGACCCGTAAGCTGTTTCGAGCGTCGTTCATGTTTGTTCACACTCATGTTCTCACAACATTGCATTGTTTCTGGTGATTGACACTGTTTAATATACTCGCCAACACCAATTTTTACTTGCATTTGGCGCTTGCCTTGTGTAGACCCTGCTGACAAGCCTTAATTTCAGAATCAGAATGAGGGTAAACGAATGAAAATAATAATTTTTCCAGCATATATATTAGATATAGAGTGAACATCAAGAAATAAATTAAAATAATAAAACATATTAAAATCCATGTCATGACCCCTTTAAAACCCAATGGAGATGAGTAGGTTGAGATGTCCAATGTTTGTCATTTTCTCTTCCCAAGAAATATCCTCTTGCTCAGCTGATCAAAAGCAAACAGACCTGCAACTACAAGTTTAATAATGAGCAGCACCACATGACCTCTGGAACTTGCACGGAAAAACATGTTCTTGCGCTCTTTTCACACAAGTAAGTGAAATAAACATATTTTCCTGTAGCTCATGTAACTGTAGAGCATGTCGCTAGCAATGCCAATGTCATAACATGAGTTCCAGCACGTCGCTTCAGTTTTTAACGTTGAAATAGTGTGAGGAAAGATGTAAGTAGCTAAACATTTAATATTCAACACTGTTTTACAATAGAAATATTAGTAACAGTAATATCCAGTGGTGCAAACTACTCAAATTTTGCCATTTTTAATGGAAAATATAGGCTGAATCATTTACGTGATTCATAACTGAATGTCATGAGAATAGTTCAAGATGATTACTTTACAAAAAATGTAATTCCTTTAAATAAAAAGACCATTTCATCCCCTCCCAAAAGAAAAAAATGGTTTCCCCCAATGATCAATGCCTAGAATCTTAAAGTTAGCATGAAATGTTGTTCCTCTATTTTCTTCCCTATAGTGCCATATATCCAAGTGAAATGGCTTCTCAAATAAGAACAAAGGTAGGCTGGGGCTTGATTTTGTCCATGGGGAATTGATTGGAGGGTTGTGGTTTGCTATTGGTGGATCACATGTGAGTGACAGGTTGCCCCGCCCTTGCCATCAGAGAAGAGAAGAGGGAGGCAAAGTTATCCTGATTCAAGATTACAAGGAACATGAATTTAAAAAATAATGATGTACACTGATAAATCATTTAGAATTAACACTGCAATATTCCATAAAAAAAATTTGAATGGTCCATTTTGACTTTTATTGTGAATTTAAATGCTTTAGATAAAAGCATCTGCCAAATGCATAAATGTTCATTGAGTATCTTGGATGCTCATGTACTGATGCTTGTCTCTATAACTTTATCTCAACCAGGAGAGAATATGGAGTGATCAATACTGGCAAACAGGCTTTGACACTTCTGGGAGTTTCTAAGTACAATGACCAAATCTTTGAACACAGTAAGAGAAAATCTCTTTGGTATGAATATTCATAACTTGCTTGGATGTCAAACTGAATGCAAAATGCACTGTTATTCCTCCAGATGTGGCCAACATGAAACCCCTCCATCCAGACAGCAGTGTTGACATGAGCCCCATCCAGGATAAAGAATCCGCTCTTGTTGTTCTGAGGGAAATTGCTGACCTCTCCAATACCAATGATGGACGTAAGAGAGCCCACTTGGCCCACAAGCTAGTAGCTGTGATCCGCAAGATGGAAGCTGAAACCTTGACAGCCGTTGTTCCCGAGGCATTGGAAATCTCTCAGTCTTTGACGTACCAGGCTTTGCTACAGTGCGGTACACCAGAATGTGTCAGTGCTATCATGCAGTTATTCAGGACCTTTGACACATCCTCAGTTGAGATTGACGCCGCTGTATATGCCATGGGAATGATACCCCGGTCCTCCCGCGTACTTGTAAAGGAAATGTTGGCGATGGCAAAGTTCAAGCCAAGCAAACCCATCTACTACGCTCTCAGCAATGCTGTGAGGAGGTGAGGGACAACTAGTAATGTGTTCCGTTTAAATCTTTAGATTTAGGTAAAAATAAATGGTCAACTAACATATGAACAGAAGTTTACCAAATGGTAACATTTCTGTAGCTCAACCAGTGGAGGATTGGCCAAGATCTTGGGTTTGATTCCCAGGAAATGCATTGCACATTGTCAGTATTCCATGTTTACCTCGAATGCAATGGATAAAAGCATCTGCCAAATGCATAAATATAGTACACTTTAATTTGCAAGCATGTGAAAAGACCTTTTCAGGCAAATCACAGTTTTGTCTCACTGACTGTCGTCCATGTTTTGTGCAAGTGAACTCAGTGTTTCATCAAAACAACATCTTTATTCTCTCTGTGTGACCCAAGGCTCTTTGAGACGGATGGAGTCACCAGTGAGATCCAGGCAGTGGCTGATTACGCCCGTGAACAGATCGGTGATTGCACTGATGACCAGGAACACGTCTTTCTTTCTCTGAAGGTATGTTCACACATGCTAATAAATTCAACTTCAGACTATACAACTAAAGCCCTATTCAGACAGTAATAGTTTCTCATGGGGAAATAAGTTATGTTAAGCATTTACAGGGGTTAATCTGTGATTTTATTGCCATCTGAATTCAGAATGTCTATGTTTTTCCTCATAAAAAGTCCCTGCCAAATGACCTTCTTTTTTGATGAACACCAAGGTCATGTTGGTAATTTAATTGCCATTCATATCCTTAAGAGGGGATCAATTAAAAAGTCATTTTTTGAATCCTTTTTGACCATTGACAAGCACCGTATGCTAACTGTTGTGCTTCACAGTAATGTGTGCATGAATTTTAAGGAAAAATTTGTAAATGTTTTTTGTTAGACCAAACCGTACTCGTACCGTACAACAAATTTGACACGCCAAAATGGATGTTAGGCTATAACTCTGCAATGCTTAGGCATATTGTGATGAAATTTGGTACATGTCATCATAATCATGACTCGATGGTACTTGCACATTTGTGGCACAGTACCACCTACTGGTCAAGAAAAATGAAAAAAATTAACATTTTTTCTTATAACTGCTGAACAGTTTGGCCAAACACCATGAGATTAGTTTCGTTAGATTACCCTAAAAGTCTATTGCAGGTCATTGGCAATATGGTGGCTGCACTGGGAGCTGCGCGCCCTGCTTTGCAGTCTTCTGTTATTCAATGCATCAAGCAGCCGGCTGCCTCCCCTGCAGTCCAACAGGCCGCTGTCCAGGTCTACAGACAGATTCCTGTACCTGAAGAGGTGAGCTGTTAAATAAACCCACAACTCTTGGTGAGTTTAAAGTTAGTTTAAAATAGGGCTGCACAATATTGGATTAAAAATGACATTTTGTTTTTCTGTGATGTACATCAATCAGGCATGACATTATGACCACTGACAGGTGAACTGAATAACACTGATTATCTCTTCATCATGGCACATGTTAGTGGGTGGGATATATTAGGCAGCAAGTGAACATTTTGTCCTCAAAGTTGATTTGTTAGAAGCAGGAAAAACGGGCAGGCATCAGGCGTCAGGGTCATGGGCGGACAAGGCTCATTGATGCATGTGGGGAGCGAAGGCTGGCCCATGTGGTCCGATCCAACAGACGAGCAACTGTAGCTCAAACTGCTCAAGAAGTTAATGCTGGTTCTGATAGAAAGGTGTCAGAATATACAGTGCATCATTTTTTTGCGTATGGAGCTGCATAGCTGCAGATCAGTCAGGGTGCCCATGCTGACCCCTGTCCACCTCCGAAAGAGCCAACAGTGGGCATCAGAACTGGACCACGGAGCAATGGAAGAAGGTGGCCTGGTCTGATGAATCATGTTTTCTTTTACATCAAGTGGATGGCCGGCTGCGTGTGCGTCTCTTACCTGAGGAACACATGGCACCAGAATGCACTATGGGAAGAAGGCAAGCCGGCAGTGGCAGTGTGATGCTTTGGGTAATGTTCTGCTGGGAAACCTTGGGTCCTGCCATCCATGTGAATGTTACTTTGACACGTACCACCTACCTGAGCTTTGTTGCAGACCATGTACACCCCTTCATGGAAACGGTATTCCCTGGTGGCTGTGGCCCCTTTCAGCAGGATAATGCTCCTGCCACAAAGCAAAAATGGTTCAGGAATGGTTTGAGGAGCACAACAACAAGTTTGAGGTGTTGACTTGGCCTCCAAATTCCCCAGATCTCAATCATCTGTGGGATGTGCTGAAAAAACAAGTCCGATCCATGGAGGCACCACCTTGCAACTTACAGGACTTAAAGAATCTGCTGCTAATATCTTGGTGCAGATAATACAGCACACCTTCAGGGGTCTAGTGGAGTCCATGGCTCGATGGGTCTGAGCTGTTTTGGCAGCAAAAGGGGGACCAACACAATATTAGGAACGTGGTCATAATGTTATGCCTGATCACACAATCGCACTAAAGCCATATCGCGATACTGATTTTATTCTGATATATCTTGCAGCCCCAGTCTAAAGGTAATTTCATGGCTCTTACAGGGCCGAGAGGTGCTCTTGCATGCTGTTCTGGATAGAACTGCATCCATACAGAAGCGTGTAGCAGCATATCTCATCTTGATGAAGAACCCCACGCTTGCTGAACTCGATCAACTAGCAGCGGCTCTCCATGTTGAGGAAAATCTTCAGGTCAAGAGCTTCATCATCTCTCACATCAGCAACATCTTGACCTCGACAGCACCAGAGATCCTGGAGTGAGTAAAAAAATAGAATGGGAAGAACCTAATCTAATTTTCAGACGAAAACGTAATCTTGTTTTGTTTACTCCGTAGCTTGAGACAGAAGATTCAAGAGGCCTTTCAAGGCAATGAAATTGAAATGCTCACTGAATCCACCAAATTCTCTCGGTACTACAGACTTGGATCTTTAGAGGGAAATATGATTTTTGAATCTCCAAATGAACTTCCACGGGAGGTCATGGTGGAGATGACCTTGAATGCTTTTGGGTTTGATATGGACTTGATTGAGGTACACAGTACAGTAAAATCCAACATTTAATTTTTTCCCAAATTCTGCTTGCCATAATCAAGCAGCCCTAATGTCTTTGATTCTTGCTTTCAGATTGGCATGGAGGGAAAGGGCTTTGACCCCATTGTGGAGGCCATCTTTGGTGAAGATGGATTCTTCCCAGATACAATCATGAAGACCACTTTATACGCTACTGACAAGATGCCCACCCAACTCAATGAGGTCTTGGACAACATGCTGCCGATCATGAGAAATGATAGGAAGAAAAGACAGGTATTAAAATGTTGTAAAAATGTTGCAAATGGATGTATTTCCTCACAGCTGGATTCCGATCTCAATCTCTTCTGTGTGCTCTAGGCTTCTCAAAACATATTCAATGAAATCAGTCATAATGTCAACAAGCTTATGGAGGATTTAAAGGCCCAGGATGCTCCTGAAGCGATGGTGTATCTCAAGCTCCTGGGTGCTGAACTTGGGTATCTCGATACAAAAGATGGCAAGATGATTCAGAATCTCCTTAAGATGATCCCCACTGATGTGAGTCCAGCTTTACCAACCACAGCTGTCATCACATAGATTAAATCAGCAGAATTAGTCATGCATTTTTTAATTCATAATTTTAATTAAAGTTTATTTAATAATCAATTAAATAGTCAACTTTATTTAATAATCAACACCCAGTTGTTGTTGTTTTTTCCAAACAAGGCAGTTTATATCAACTTTTTAATAGCAGAATTATGTTTCAACTCCAAATTGTTGTTGAAAGTATGTTGGCATTACTAATCAGAATTATATTTTTGAAATAGTTCCTCAAAAGACTGCTCTCAAGTGTTGACAACGAGCTTTTCCTTCACTACATATTCATGGATAATGAGTTTTATCTGCCCACCGGTGCTGGCTTTCCACTGAGAGTTGCTCTGTCTGGTACATTTACTCCTGGAGTCAAAGGAGGATTGAGCTTTAATCCAGGCATGGTGAGTCCAACACACTTCAGTCGTGCATGTTATTTTTTTATAAAATTATTTTTGATCAAATAAATGCAGTTCTGGTAAGCAGAAGAAACTTCTTTCAAAGTCATTAAAAGTGGTATTATCCTAATATGAATTAACATGACTACACCACAGAGGGAATTTGCTTTGACGCTGTCTGCTGGCATTGAGTTTGTGACTGAGATTGGGACTCACTTCCCCGACTATGTTCATTGTGGTCTGGAGATGCACACGAACATCTATCATGAGAGCGGCATCAGAGCAAAGCTCTCTGTGACTGACGGCCAGCTCAAGCTCTCCATTCCAGCTCCTCGTGGGCCAACTGAGCTCATCAGTGTCATGTAAGACATCTTGAAATGTATAATATCAATGCAATAAAGGGATTTAAAAGCCCTTAGCATAAATGCAAGTAGGGCTGCATAATAATGGTTAAACTGATTCTCATTTCAGAAATTTCTGTTACATTTAATCAGAATTATTGCACTTTCACGTGAGCACAAATCAAGAGAACGTCAACTTATATGCAGGGTTTAGTTGCCTAATCTATTGCGACATAAACTCAGAATTCCATGAAAAAAGTTAGACTTGCAAGATGGAAACTCCAAATTCTGAGAAAAAGTCAGAATTGCGAGATGGAAACTCAGAATTCAAAGAAAAAATTCAGAATTGCGAGAAAAAGTCAGTATTGTGAGATGTAAACTCAGAATTCTGAGAAAAAATAATTGCAAGTCGTAAACTCAGAATTCTGAGAAAAAGACAGAATTGCGTGACGTAAACTCAGAATTCTGAGAAAATTCAGAATCACGCGACGTAAACTCCGAATTCCGAGGAAAAGTCAGAATTGCGCGACGTAAACTCAGAATTCCGAGGAAAAGTCAGAATTGCGAGACGTAAACTCAGAATTCAGAGAAAAAAGTCAGAATTGCGAGACGTAAACTCAGAATTCAGAGAAAAAAGTCAGAATTGCGAGACGTAAACTCAGAATTCAGAGAAAAAAGTCAGAATTGCGCGACGTAAACTCAGAATTCTGAGAAAAGTCAGAATTGCGCGACGTAAACTCAGAATTCTGAGAAAAGTCAGAATTGCGCGACGTAAACTCAGAATTCCGAGAAAAAGTCAGAATTGCGAGATGTAAACTCAGAATTCAGAGAAAAGTCAGAATTGCGAGACGTAAACTCAGAATTCGGAGAAAAAAGTCAGAATTGCGCAACGTAAACTCAGAATTCAGAGAAAAAAGTCAGAATCGCGCGACGTAAACTCAGAATTCCAAGAAAAAAGTCAGAATTGCGAGACGTAAACTTAGAATTCAGAGAAAAAAGTCAGAATTGCACGACGTAAACTCAGAATTCCGAGAAAAAGTCAGAATTGCACGACGTAAACTCAGAATCCCAAGAAAAAAGTCAGAATTGCGAGACGTAAACTCAGAATACTGAGAAAAAAGAATTGCATGGCCTAAAGTCCGAATTCTGAAGAAAAAGTCAAGAATTGTGAGATGTAAACTCAGAATTCCGAGAAAAAAAGTCAGAATTTCGAGATGTAAACTCAGAATTCCGAAAAAAAGTCAGAATTGCAAGATGTAAACTCAGAATTCCGAGAAACTTACAATTGCGGAAAAGTAAGTGTTTTTTATCTCACAAAAAATTGTAGTAAAGTAAAAGTTTTTTATTCCATGGCAGAAACCAGCTTCCATAGTTTTAAGTCAAGTCAAATTTATTTATATAGCGCTTTTACAATTGGTAATTGTTTCAAAGCAGCTTTACATATTAGAAGCACAGAAAAAAATGGAAGTGGTTAAAACTGTACAAACAAGCGTGGTAATATGTAACATATACAAGATGGTGCTATATTAAGCCAATGTCGGCTGACTTCCAGGGGTGGAAAAAACCCCCTAGGAGAAAAACCCAGTGTGCTAGCACTGGGAAAAAAGTCCTAGGAGGGAAAAAACCCCTTGGAAGATATATATATGTAAATGTATATGGAGATCAAAATCTGAATTGTACATTTTTATTATAGAGATTAAAAATCGATTATATATAAATATATGTAAGCGGATACGGGGATCCTGGGCTACGTTGTAGTCAGGTCCAGACGCAGGTTCTCCATCTGACCTGGATACGGCCTGGATCCAGCACCCGGCAAACCTCAGGATAAGCAGAGAGACAGATATTAGCGTAGATGCCATTCTTGTTCTGATGTACAGGTATATCTAGTGTTATAGGAAATGTTCTCGGTTCCGGCCGACCTAATTATTGCAGCGTAACAATCCTTTAACGGATTTGAAAAATGTTAATGTATTGATAATGTGTTATGTGTATGCAAGAGCAAAGAGATGTGTTTTTAGTCTAGATTTAAACTGACAGAGTGTGTCTGCTTCCCGAACAATGCTAGGAAGATTGTTCCAGAGTTTAGGTGCTAAATAGGAAAAGGATCTGCCGCCTTCAGTTGTTTTTGATATTCTGGGTATTATCAACTGGCCTAAATTCTGAGATCGCAATAAACGTGAAGGACTATAATGCATTAAGAGCTCACTTAGGTACTGGGGAGCTAAACCATTTAGAGCTTTATAAGTAAGTAGCAAGATTTTAAAATCTATACGATGTTTAATAGGGAGCCAATGTAATGTTGACAGAACTGGGCTAATATGGTCATACTTTCTGGTTCTAGTAAGAACTCTAGCTGCCGCATTTTGAACCAACTGTAGTTTGTTTAAAAGCCGAGCAGAACAACCACCCAGTAGAGCGTTACAATAATCTAGTCTTGAGGTCATGAATGCATGAACCAGCTGTTCCGCATTTGTCATTGAGAGCATATGTCGTAATTTAGATATATTTTTTAGATGGAAGAAGGCGGTTTTACAGATACTAGAAACATGACTTTCAAATGAAAGATTGGTATCAAAGAGCACACCCAGGTTCCTAACTGAGGACGAAGGTTTAATGGAGCACCCGTCAAGTGTTAGAGAGTATTCAAGGTTTTTTCGTGAGGAAGTTTTTGGTCCAAAGATTAGGAAATCATTTTTTTCTGAATTTAATAATAAGAAATTTCTTGTCATCCAGTTTTTAATGTCAGCTATGCATTCTGTTAGTTTTGTGAATTTGTAGGTTTCGTCAGGGCGCGAGGAAATATAGAGCTGAGTATCGTCAGCGTAGCAGTGAAAACTAACACCATGCTTCCTAATTATCTCTCCTAAGGGCAGCATGTACAGAGTGAAAAGCAACGGTCCTAATACTGAGCCTTGTGGTACCCCATATTTAACCTGTGATCGATACGACATCTCTTCATTAACTACCACAGACTGATAACGGTCAGATAAGTATGATTTGAACCATGCCAAAGCAATTCCACTAATGCCAATATAGTTTTCAAGTCTTTTTAAAAGAATGTTATGATCGATAGTGTCAAAAGCAGCACTGAGATCTAATAACACTGATAGAGAAATACAGCCACGATCGGATGATAGGAGTAGATCGTTTGTAACTCTAACGAGAGCAGTCTCAGTACTATGGTATGGTCTAAATCCTGACTGGAAATCCTCACAGATTCCATTTCTTTCTAAAAAGGAACACAGTTGTGTTGAAACTGCCTTTTCTAGTATCTTTGACAGAAAAGGTAGATTCGAGATTGGCCTGTAATTTACTAAATCTCTCGGATCTAGTTGAGGTTTTTTAATAAGAGGTTTGATAATAGCCTGCTTAAAGGTTTTTGGCACGTGTCTTAGTGTTAAAGATGAATTAATTATATCAAGAAGTGGACCTACGACCTCTGGAAGCATTTCTTTCAGTAGTTTAGTCGGCATTGGGTCTAACATACATGTCGTTGATTTTGATGATTTGATAAGTTTAGATAATTCTTCCTCTCCTATAGCGGCGAATGATTCTAGTTTTACCTCAGGGACACTACAGTGCACTGTCTGAAGAGAAACTGTAGACGGTTGCATGTTTATAATTTTCTCTCTAATATTACCAATCTTGCAAGTAAAGAAGTTCATAAAGTCATTACTGCTGTGCTCTATGGAAACGTCAGCAGTTGAATCTCTGTTTCTAGTTAATTTAGCCACTGTGTCAAATAAATACCTAGGATTATGTTTGTTTTCTATTAAGAGATTTGAAAAATAAGTAGATCTAGCATTTCTTATGGCTGTTCTGTACTCAATCATTTTTTCTTTCCACGAAAGGCGAAAAACTTCTAGTTTTGTTTTCTTCCAACTACGTTCAGCTTTTCTAACAGCTCGTTTTAGAGCCCGAGTGTGCTCATCATACCACGGCGTTGGATTAGTTTCCTTAATCTTCTTTAGACGTAAAGAACATCAGCGCTTTTTTTCAATGCATACACATGGTGGCCAGGTTGGGAAAATTAGGTTAAACGCTTGGCAGACAATGTATGGGTTTTATGCTCTTGACATCTGGTATCCGCAAGCATCCGAAAGCTTGTGGAGGCTTGTTACCAATGCAATATAAAATAAAAAATGTTTTTAGGATAAATAACCAGCTGGCCTATGTCATGAAAATTATGCTAAATTAATAGAGTCGAGCAGAAATTCTGATCACAACTCAAATGTAGTCAAATTATTTTACACACAGTAAATGATGTTATTGTTCCCCACCTGTAGCAATTCTCTGGTGTCTGTTGTTGGTGCCAAGACTAAGTCCATTCCTGCCAAAGGCGAGTATATTAATATGAATAAATGCACTGCTCTTTTCCTTGGACTGAAGTACTGTGCAGCCCTGAAGTATCCTGATGCAAGGTCAAACGATGCTGCCCCTTACTTTCCTCTCTCTGGTGACAGCAAGTAAGTGAAAATCATCTACATACTGATATCTAAATATTCCTTTTCGTCAAACATTTCATCCACACTGAATCTGTGTTTAGATTTTCTGTTGAGCTCCATCCATCTGAAGATGTCACAGAGTATATCGCCACCATCAGCTACGCCTATGAGGACGAGGCAGACAAAGTCACGTTTAGCGTGAAGGCTGAAGGTTAGAGACAGCTTAACAAAATAACACTTAAGTATTTGCTACTACATAACTGAAAAAAAGAGAAAACATCCACATTTAAATTAACCATCATTTGTCTTTTGCTCACTAACAGGAACATCCTTTGAGGCCAGAAATGTAGTGATATTAAACAGACAGCAGTACAGTTTCTCTGCAGAGTTGCTTATCGATTCTCTTCAGCTTGATTCTAAAGTTTCTGCAAAACTGAAGCATGCTGAGAAGCTGACTTTGGAAATTGAGAGTGACCTAAAACTCCCTGAGACGATTTCTGTTCAAACACTCATCCTGAAATATGGTATCTGTCCAGTACATTGGCCTGTTGTGATTATTGATTAATTGTCTGATCGTGGTTATTTGATCAAATCGCAATTGTGTGAGATAACTGCAATAACTGTGCATTTTAAATTTCAATCACAGTTTGCCATCCACATAAGGAAATTTATGATCATGACAGTATAATTCTAGTGAATTATCTCTCTCAAAATATCTTTTCTCAGAGAATCAGAAGATTGAGGCTGAATTTAAATCTGATGTCAGGTCTGAGATTCAAAGAATCATTCCCAACATCAGTGCCATTGAAACATTTGTCAGTAGCCTTCTTGATCACCAGATTGGCCTGAATGAGATGAAGGTCCGTGATGTTCTGGCAAAGACAGCTGTGGTAAGAACTTCCCTAATTTATTTTCATCAGCTTTTGAAAATACCCGAAGAAATAAATGCTTATTAAAATGAAAGGGATAGTTCACCCTAACATGAAAATGAAGTATATCTAATGCAGTATGCCATTAGATCCAGTATCCCTTTGAAAAGAAACAAATGTACATATGTGCAGAATTTGGGAGTTCATGCCGTGCCTGTGATCACTCTTCCAGAAAGACTCTTCTTGAATGTGTGAGTTGATGCCACCATGTTTAAAAGTATTTCAATTAATTTCATAGTTACCAGTTAAAATTAACACGTTTTTTACACAGAGAGGCTGCTGCTAAATATCACTTTGGCCAGGATACCATCTATACCATCACTCTTCCCTTGCCCTTGGGTGGAAAATCCTCTAGAGATCTGAACTTTCCCACAACCCTCTCAACACCAAACCTGATTGTACCTCATCTTGGTCTGGAATTTGAATCTACTAGCATTAATCTTCCAGAGTTCTCCATTCCCTGGGGAGTGTTGCTGTCTGTGCCGACTCTCGAATTGGTAGAGATGTCTGGAAAACTAAACAGCAACTTCTACAACTTAGAAGCAGCTGTGTCTGCTGCCAGAGATCCTGCTGCAAGCTATTCTGCCATGTTTGAAGTCACTGGCACAAGTCCTGTTAAACTCCTCTCCCTAAAGGTCAAAGGTAAAAGCTGTAATTGAAGTACCACATGCACTTTATGCATTTGATTTGGATGGTTGCTTATTGATTGATTTATTTGCACAGGATCTGCTCTAGTTGAGGCCATGCCTGGTGAATCTCTCAAGGCTAACGTAAAGACTGCGCTTCACCACAACATCATCAGTGCCACCATAAGCGTTGAGGAGGAAGTGGAGTTTGCTGAAAAACTCAGTGTAAAATCCAAAAGCAAGTTTGCAGTAATTAGCCGTGTTGGAGTGCAGGTTTCGCTGGAACACACTGGACAGTTTGGAGTTGATGCTGAGGAGATCTCTGGAGATGGAAACCTTGAAGGATCCTTCAAGGCTGGTTCAGTCAATGGTTCATGCAACCTTTTCCAGTCAGCCTCAGTCCTCCCATTCAGACCAGAGGCAAAGATTAAATCTTCATTGAAAGTAGATTCAACACTTCTTCAAGCTCAGAACTCCTTTGATGTAGCCTTTGCCAATGGAGAACTGATAATTCATTCCAACAACACGGCATTTGACAACCTTCTAACATTGCAAAACATTGCTAAAATCGCCTTCAAGGAATCAGACCTTGTTCTAGATTCTCATACAGAAGTACGGGCTCTTGGCCTGAAGATCCAAAACGTGGCTGAAACCAGAGCTGGTGTTAGAGAAGTCAGCATTAAGATTGAGACCTCCACTCACAGCTCTGAAGAGCAAATCCATTCCCTTTTCAGAGGAGCACTGGACATCGATGGTCTAGCTATTCACAATGATGCCTCCGTTAAACTCATGGGACACAAAGCTCTCCACAAAGCCATTCTGAAGCTCAATAAAGATTGCCTGACCACCAGTGGCACAACCTTACTACAGAGCCTCTTGAGTCTGGAGGAGCTTCAGCACACCTTTGAGATCACCTACAAAAAATGAAACTGCCACTGCTCAGAGCAAAACCATTGGAAATCTCATGGGAAGTCTCATTTACCACAACACTAAACTGGAGATTGCTGGACCTTCTGGCACAATCAAAAATCATATACGTTTCAACTCCATATTATTCGATTTTGACACCAACACTCATGGTACAACTATTCCATTCAGAGTCAATTTTGATGCCACTGTTAATGGTAGAGGTAAAACATATTTGTATGGATACCAAAATCATGAGTTTCTCGCAAAAGTCCTTCTGAAAGCAGAACCACAATCCATTGCTCACTCTCATGAATGCAAGGTCTCATCCCTCCTTGACCTAGACTATGGTGTCTTCATTAAATCACAATTTGAAAGCATGTCTGACACTCTGCTGATCCCCTCTGAACAAAAGACTAAAGTGACGGTTAAGGCTAAAGTGAACGACTATGCCATTGAACAGGAAATCAGCGCTTACAATACTCCAATGCGGCTTGGGCTGGAAGGGTCTGGAAAGGTGCACTCCAATCTGTTCAACACTGCCAATAATGATTATCAGGACTTTGCAGTCTCTGGCTTCCTAAAGTATGATAAAAACACTGATATACAATCAGTTAGCTTGCCATTCATTGAAAGTTTTTCTCTAGTCCCTGACAACATTAGATTAACACTTGTGAGCATGGGCGAGACCCTGAGGAATTACATCAACCGAGAGGGGATTGCTTCAAAAATTCAGAGCTTACCTCAGCATGTTAGTGACTTTGTGTCTAATTTGAACATTGAGAGAAGAGTTGTGCAGCTGAAACATGGCTTAAAAGCTCTGTACCAAGAGTATGCATTAAAGCTGAAAGGTCTGATCGGTGCATTTGAGAAACTAGGGAGTGATGTGAGCAACCGTTTCAGTGAGGAATTGGTTTTGATGGGTATGCAGATTGACAAAGCTGTTGAAATGCTACCAAAGCACATCAAGGTTTCGATATTTTTCTTCATTGAGGATGTGAAAAATACTCTTAGCTCGATTAACACCCAAAGTTACACAAAGCTGAATAAGATCTCCCATCCTGCCAGTGCTGAACACAAGCTTGACAGTCAGATTCCTGCAATTTCGACATCTCTTCTAGTGCCATTTTTTGGAAAACTCTATGGTCAAGTCAAAATCAGCAGCCCTGTCTACAACATCAGAACCTCTGCAGAGTTCAAGAATGCCTCAGAGAAATACCCTTTGTTCACAGCTTTTATTAAGACTAAAGGAACCTCTGCAAACCTTGAGGTTCTGAATTACAATCTAGAATCCACAGCGCAGATATCGATCCCTGAGAAGAGTCCTGTAATAGTGTCTGAAACTTTCAAGTTAACACACATTGAATTGGCTTTAGATCAACAGGCATTGTTGACTCTGAATGGATCTGCCTCTAACGATACTTTCTTTCTTGAAACTTCATACAAGTGCCGGGTGAACATCCCCTCACAGTCACTGTCTGGTGAAGTCAGTCTGATTCAGAAGGCAGTATCTTGCCAGGATGATGCTACAATCACACTGACAGTTAAAAATGAAGGAACCGGCAAATTTGCTCTTCAAGACTTCTCTGTGGAAGGCACCCATGAGAGTGACCTGCATGTTAACATGGGCCTTGGAGCTGCCAAGTTATCTTTCACTGGCCACACTTATAGCAATGATTTGAAGATGAAAATGAAGGTCAATGCTGATGCTATTGGTCTAAGCCACCTTGAATTCAGTGCTCGTGTTGAAACGGAGTATCCATTTATCAAGAACAGTTTGCTGGTTGCTTCTGGAAAGGCTCGCTTGGGCGATATGAAGGTGGAAATCAAGACATCCCATGTCACTTCGGTTGTCGGAGCTGTCAGCGGTGTCTTCTCTAACACTGCCAACATCATGACTTGTCCAAGTGAGGTTGCTATTGACTTTCAGAACAGGGGTATTGCCAAGATCAACCTCTTTGAGTCTTTTTTAGCCAATATTGATCTCCAGAAAGACTACGCTGTTACCTTCAACTCTGACATACATGAAATCAGCAGTGTGGCAGTCGCCCACTTAAACCATTACAACTACAGCCATAACTTCACAGCCAGCAATAACAAAGCTGAGATGGGTGTTTACGCTGTTGTGAATAGTGTGGCCAGCTTTGGGTACTTAAATGCTGTAGAAATGTTTGTGCCAGCCATTTTCAATGCTGCAGCAATCAGAGAGCTGAACTTGAATGATAATACTGACCTATGGTATGACTTTACCACAAGTGACCAGCCCATTGATCTAAATGCCAAGCTTGTCTACCAGAAAAGCTGGTTTGCTCCTATTATTGATTTAGGTCTTGTTGTACCTTCATTGGGTAACCTGGTCTCTGAGGTGTCTTTCAAGTCCTCTATTCTTAACCTCAATGCTAACGCAGGTATTTATCCGAAGGATTATTTGATGCGTGTTAGTGCCACAACGGATTCTGTGTTTCAGGGATCGAAGGCAAAGCTTGATGGAACCACTAAACTGACTGGACTAAAACTGGCCTCTTCTTTGTGTTTGGAGAATGCCTACTTTGAGGGTAATCATAAGAGTACCTTGACTCTGGAAGACAACTATGAGGCTGGATTGTCTATGAACACAGTTGCTAAGATTAATCTGACAAGCTTTGCTATTGATGCTACTCATCAACTTTCTGCTGACACCAAGGCCCATCCAAAGGCAGCATCAAACTTAAAGATCAAGTACACCTTTGATCGTCCAGATTCAGTGGCTGCTGGATATGGAGATGCTGAGAATACCTTAAAGCTAGATGCAACTCTTTCCTTCATCTCCATTGAGTCTGCAACCCATCTAACCACAGATTCTACATTCTCTGATGCCATCAAACTTAAGGGAAATATGGATAATGAAGCCAACATCTGTGTTAAAGCTGATGGTCTGAAATCCAATCTGAAGACTACTGGAAATGGGTACTTTGATTTTAAATATGCTACGTTGGGGTTTGACATTAATGACCAGCTGACCTTGGCGGGAGATCTTGATCGTATATATTCTTTGCTAGAAATTGATTCAAACTATACATACATATATGATAGACAATATGAATTTGCAATAAACCACACTGCTCTTGGTAAAGCTGAACTTGTTCCCATGAGCACCCTCATGGCTACTGTAGACATGGTTTTAACGCAGCCAGGTTATCGTGATTTTGATGTAAGAGATACACGTACTTATTTAACAAATTGGTCTGAATACAAAATAAAGGTTTTCTCCCGTTGGTACAATTCAAGTACAGATATATCAGTGTATTTTAGTGAAATACCTGTCTTTAAGCTTGTGTTTGGGTGCTCTCACAATCTCACTTCTCCATCTTCGCTTCTGGAGTATCAGGGTGACTTAAGTGTAATTCAAATAAACAAAAATTAACTTTAGTTTTTGTTGAATATACACTGACTGGAAGAAATATTTAGGCAAGGCAAGCCAAGGCAATTTTATTTGTATAGCACATTTCATACACAATGGTAATTCAAAGTGCTTTACATAAAGAAGAATCAAATAATAAAAAAATGGAACGCATAAGAAATAGAAATAACAGTGAATCAAAGTATTGATTTCAACGAATCATTGGGTTTATTTACTGACCCCAGACTTCATAATCACTGACAATAACTTCAAAAGTCATTCTCAAGTACAAGCATGTTTGTCATCCTAAGTGATTGAGACCCCAAAATATTGCTTGTCCCAAGTACAAAAAATTTATCATTTTACTATACATATAGACTTGGCTCTTCTTATTGTTCTACTTAATTTACACTAAATTGTAAGATTTTGTGATGTTCATTGTTTATTTAATTTATGTTGTACCTTTGCATAATAAAAAGAGGATAAAATTACTTGTGGTAAGTTATTTATATTCCTAGTTATATTCCAAATGTAACGTTTTTTCTTTTGTGATTTTATATGAAAATGTAAATTTTCCTGCATTTAAAGTACATGATGCAAATAGCCTGAGTGTGAAACGAAAAACAACAATAATTTCTTGACTTGATGCTATAGTAACCATTATTAAACCAGTTTTATTTAAATTATCTTATTTATTCTCCTCACCTGAATGATCATGGAAACGGAGCATCCTGTACTGTACGTCCAACGGTTTTTGCAACGGTCATTTATTTAAATATTTATGACGTAAAAAAGAAAACGGTATATCAGTTATTCTCTCTATAAACATGCAATGTCAGGTTATTTTCACAACGTTTGTAAAGCGTTTTATTTTGGTAACGTTATTTTTTTAATCATTTTAGAAAATACTTTTTGTACTACAAAATAACGCTGTGAAGTTGTGTTTGTGTTTGCTGGGTGGATTTAACTTCTGCAAACCAACAGGAGGCAGTATATGCACAAGGCTTGCGTAGAAAACAAGAAAAGAAAAAGAATATGCCTTTTGCTTTTACGTTCTTATAAAACAAGGCCATATTGTTTATGAATAGTTTATGAAATGGAAAAATCATATCTTTAAGCCTCACCATTTTATCTTATGTATGCAGTGCTTAATAAACGGATGTACTTCGCCGTAACTATGTTTATGAAATATTTTTATCGAAATCCAAAACATATATATATATATATATATATATATATATATATATATATATATATATATATATATATATATATATATATACAACGAAAAATAATAATGTCAAGGTACGTTATCATATGACGACAAGCCGAGGACCGTCAGTGCGTACGTCACAGTCACGTGGTAAGATTTGAAATTAAACCTCGAAACACTACGCAACTGCTGTCAGTATTTTATGCAAGCAAACCGCCAAAACAGGAATATTTTATGATTTTCGGAGGTACAATCGTGATCTTTACAACTTATTAATGTATATGAGTCGGAAATATAATGGTTGAATCATTTGCTAGTATTTAGTTGTCGCCGCTGTAATGAATATTATTCCATGCTACTCATGTTAGATATAATACTTCTAGTATTTTGATTACAAATAACCTTTGCACGATACTGAATTCATTAAATCACAGGAAACTTCGCACAGGATGGCTTTAGGGTTTGAAAAATCAAAATGCCTGAAGATGGATGAACTGTCGCCTCACATTTGGAGGTAAGCAATGAATGCTAAAGATCATAAACAAAGGGATGTTTTTATTGTAAGTGATTTTAATGAATGTTGTTTTTGTTTTGGGTCGTTTGTGGCTCACTGTAGTGAAATGCTGCTCCTGTAGTCATTAACGTTACTACATTTGTATAGTATAAACTGGCCTAAACCAAACATAAGAGTAAGAATAAGTGTAAATGAAATGTATAACTTATATTAAGTTTAAACAACTGTGTACAAATCTCCTAATTTGAATTTCCCTGTTTACAAATAGCATTAGTTAATTAACAGCATGTGTTTGTGCACAAAAGTCAGTGTGTGTTTGTCAACCATGTGCAAAAACAAAATCTATATTATTATCTATTGACAGCTAGCTAGAGATATAATAGATCTGGACAATTTGGAATTGACATCCAAAATGTTCATTCTGGCAACGTTATGAATAATGTTCTTCCAGTAACGTTAATAGAATGTTCCTTCAAAGAATGTTCCCTTAAAGGGATAGTTCACCCAAAAAATGAACATTATCCCATAATTTACTCACCCTCAAGACATCCTAGGTGTATGACTTTCTTGTTTCAGATGAACACAATCGGAGTTATACTAAGAAATATCCTGGCTCTTCCAAGCTTTATAATGGGAGTGAATGGGGGCCGAGATTTTGAAGCCCAAAAAAGTGCATCCATCCATCATAAAAGTAATCCATATGGCTCCCAGTGCTTCCCACAGGTTTGAAATATACTTGCGGTGGTAGCCGGGTGAAAAATCCTCCTATTACCCACGGCACAAATGGTCTACTACATGTGACAAACAAATAATGTGTGATTTTTAACAGTATTTTTATTTATTGAAATTAATTTTAATTATATAGCATACTATTACATTTAATTACATACAATTATGCATTGTAAATTATGCAAAATTACAGCATTTAAATGATTCTCCTTTTCCTATATTGTGTCTCTCAGTGAATGGGACACAGATTTTACTATTAAAATTTATATAATGAATAATATATGTGTCAAGTCTTTTCTTCCTGTGGGGGAGACTACAATAATTTGTTATGAATTAAATGGAAATCAAATTAAATACAATTTATTGTGTAACCAAAATACCAGTAATGCCCAAAAGAAAAAGAAAAAACTTGGCGTGTGACTTTTAATTATAAACAAGCACGAAATACACAGGGACTCTTATTTTGAAATGTCTGTACTATTGCAGGCTGATCCTTCAGATTCTTACAACCGTCTAAAACATCAACTCAGTGATGTTTTGAATGAATGAAGAACTCAAGCTTTAAAAATTCTCGTTTTAGACTTCTAATTCGAGACTGGTGTTTTGCTTTGCTCTATCCTCTGCACTTCCGCTTTTGTCAATACATCATGCGGAAGGTCAAAGTTCACTCTTCCGCCAGTGATTCTAGTTTATAAACTTAAATATGGATGTTTTTCTTACAAAAACACATCACTTCCCTTCAGAAGGCCTTTATTAACCCCCTGAAGTGTGTTACATTTTTATACTTACATATTTGGTTCTTCTTTATGTAAAGCACTTTGAATTACCATTGTGTATGCTAACTAAATAAAATTGCCAATATTTAAAACCCTCACGCTCAGCGGATTTCGATATAAGAGAAGAGCTAAATCAAACGTCGGGTCAAAGGTCACCTTTCCGACAACTCTCACGTGAACGTGCATACGGCAATTTATTATAGTTTCTAAGATTTTAAATAATGTATTTAAAAAAATATAAAAATTACGCTTCACATTGCTTCAGAAGGCTTTTATTAACCCACTGGAGTCGTATGCACTTTTTGGAGCTTCAAAAACTTGTGCATATGGAATAATTTTCATTTTTGTGTGAACTATCCCTTTAACGTTTGCATATGTTTAGAGAACATTAAGACGCTTTCATAACTTAATGGGAATGTATGAACATGTATTTGTTTATTGGACTATAACTAGTACTTCTGTTCATCCCATATGTTGGTTTGTGAATCTTTTATTTGAACTGGTGTAATCGTTCCACTACAGCGCTCCAGGCGTCCCGGCGGAGACTGCGGTCCCGTCCCAGAGGAGCCAGACTCCAGAGGAACATGTTTCCCAGCAGGAGGGTCAAATGCAGATCATGTACTGCAAAGATCAGGTGTACCAGGGAGACAAGGAGTTCAGCTTTGAAGAGCTCCGTGCGCAGCGCTACTACAGAGCCCTGAGCGGTGCGTCCAAAAGTCCATGAAAGCATTTCTGTGATTTTACAAAAATATCAAGAGATTAGCTGTTTCCATCACCCTGTTTTTGCAGTATTGCATCAGAAACGAGTGATAGAAACGACAAATTTTGAGAGAAAAAATAACACAAATTAATCCTTTAATCCGCAAAAGGTTGTTACACCCGCTTGAGGTGGTTTTGACTTGGAGATGGAAACGTGTTTGCCGAATAACAGCCAATCAAAATCAGCCTGCTTTAAAGAGCTCGAGCATTTAAAACGCAGCATGCTTATAATGAAAAGAACGATATTGTGTGCTGGTGTGGATGCTAATACATTTATCTTTATAGTTGTCTTTATAATTATTGTTCTTGGTGTGAACGGGACTTTAGAAACGCCTCAGTGTAATATAGCAATATATGGTGTTATAAATGTACAATAGTTTTTTTATAATGTAAATATAAAAACTTTGCAATGTTAATAACTGTGGAAACATGTTATCGCAGTCTGAAAAGTTTATTATTATTATTATAAAGTAGGTAAAATAAAGACAGAAATCAGTTACAGTATTTTATCATTGAGATACTATTACAGTTTTTTTTTTTGTATATATTTTAAATTAGCTTTAATAAAGCTTTAATTTTTGTATTTTTCATTTTAAGTTAAAGTTAAGAATTTTTTTGTTTTCTAAAAAATATATATATATCATATTTTAAAATCATACATATTCATTTTATTTCAGTTAATGTTTATTTTATCTCAAGTAACATGTTTTTAATGCTTCTATAATCCTGGATTAGACCGTATAGCTAATTTAAAGGGTTAAATTTAAATTCAGTCATTAATTACTCACCTTCATTCATATTCAGAACACAAATTAAGATATTTTTGATGAAATCCGATGGCTCAGTGAGGCCTGCATTCACAGCAATAACACTCCCTTTCAATGCCAAGAAAGACATATTTAAAACAGGTCATGTGACTACAGTGGTTTAACCTTAATGTTATAAAGCGACGAAAATACTTTGTGTGCCAAAAACAACAAAATAACGACTTTATTCAGCAATATCTAGTGATGGGTGATTTAAAAACACTGCTTCATCTTACAAATCTTGTTTCGAATCAGTGGTTCAGAGCACCAAAATCACATGACTCCAGTAAACAAACTTCAATGAACTTGAAACTTCAATAGTTCATGTGAGTTTAGCAGTTTGATTCACGATCCGAACCGCTGATTCGAAACAAAAGATTCGTAAAGCTTCATGAAGCAGTGTTTTTGAAATCACTAGATATTGTTGAAAAGTCATTATTTTGGTTTTTTTTGGTGCACAGAAAGTATTTTTCATCGCTTCATGACATTAAGGTTGAACCACTGCAGTCACATGACTGTTTTAACCATGCCTTTAGTAGCTTTCTGGGCATTGCAAGTGTTAATTATCTTGCGGTCACTGGAGGCCTCAGATTTCATCAAAAATATCTTAATTTGTGTTCTGAAGATGAACGAAGGTCTTACGGGTGTGGAACGACATGAAGGTGAGTAATAAATGACTGAATTTTCATTTTTAGGTGAACTTACCCTTTAATTATATTTTCATGACCTACAGAAAAGTCGTCACACCTCAGGAAAGTGAAGCAGGACCTGCAGCTTCAGATCGAGCAGAGACTCATCCAGCAGAGAATCAGCAGCACAGCAGCTCCACAGGTTCCCTTAAACTCCATATCTGACAGATTTCTGCTCCCGTTCAAAGCATGTCTTTCAGACACCACCAGCATCACATATTGTGTAATAATATCAATAATTCATTTGAATTGTTCGTCTAGATCGTTCAGGAGGAGGCCAGTTCTTCCTCCCAGATGTCCACGAGTTCATGTGAATCTGCCGTCGCTGTGGTGAAATCAGCTCCGTTCATGATCTACAGCGAGCTGGAAGAAGGTCGTGTGGTTCAGAGGTCAGTTCTTGTTGGGTCTTAAAGAAATCACATGCATATTTTGCGATAATAAAATGTATTGTTTGTTTTCAGGAAGAGTTCAGTGAGTCGAGAGGAGGACGGGAATCACAGTGAGTCTCCTCCAGTGACTGTGTGTTTGAGTGCAGTGATGTCATTCCAGTGCTGAAACTGTGTGTGTGTGTGTGTGTGTGTGTGTGTGTGTGTGTGTGTGTGTGTGTGTGTGTGTGTGTGTTCAGGTGAAGACGCTCAACAGAGGAAAACAGTCACAGGAAAGTCATTCGCCGCTTCTGATGAGAACAGACCGACCAATAAACCGTAAGGAAACCTGGCCTCTTTCTTTCTTTCTTTCTTTCTTTCTTTCTTTCTTTCTTTCTTTCTTTCTTTCTTTCTTTCTTTCTTTCTTTCTTTCTTTCTTTCATCATTCTTCCTTTCTGACGTTCTTTCTTTTAATCGCTTATTGTTCTTTTTTGTTCTTTTTGTCTTTCTTTTACCATTCTTTTATCGTTCTTTTTTATCTATTATTCTTTTTTTATCTTTCTTTCTTTCTATAGTTCTTCTATCATCCTTTTATTGTTCTTTTTTTCTATTGTTCTTTATTTTTGTCATCCTTTTATCCTTTCTTTTTTGTCATTCTTCCTTTCTATCATTCTTTTTATATCCTTTTATCTTTTCCTTTCTTTTATCATCTTTTTATTTCTTTTCTTCATTCTTCCTTTTATCTTTCTTCCTTTCTGTCATTCTTTCTATCCTTTTATCATTTTTTTGTCGTTCTTTCTTTTTATTTCCCTTTTATCATTCATTCTTATTGTTCTTTTATCGTTCTTCCTTTCTTTCTATTGTTTGTTCTTTCTATCATTCTTTCATTTTATTCTTTTTTATCATTTTCTTTTTATCTTTCTTCCTTTCTGTCGTTCTTTTTATCATCCTTTTATCGTTCTTCCTTTCTATCGTGTGTTCTTTCTATCATTCTTTCATCATTTTATCTTTTTCTTTATCGTTCTTCCTTTGTTCTTTTTACTGTTCTTTTATAATTTGTTATTTCTATTCATTCTTTTTTTTTTCATTCTTTTATCTTTTTCTTTATCGTTCTTCCTTTGTCGTTCTATCATCCTTTTATCGTTCTTTGTTCTTTCTTTTTATCGCCCTTTTATCGTTCTTTCTTTTTATCATTCTTCCTTTCCTTCTATTGTTTGTTCTTTCTGTCATTCTTTCTTTTCTTTTTATCATTTTATCTTTTTTCTTTTTTTACCTTCCTTTCTGTTGTTCTTTCTATCATTCTTTTTTTATCATTTTATCTTTTTCTTTATCGTTCTTCCTTTGTTCTTTTTATTCTTTCTATTCATTCTTTTTTCATTCTTTTATCTTTTTCTTTATCGTTCTTCCTTTTTCCTCTTTTTATCATTTGTTCTTTTTATCGCCCTTTTATCGTTCACTCTTTTTATCTTCCTTTCTGTCATTCTTTCTATCATCCTTTTATCGTTCTTCCTTTCTATCATTTGTTCTTTCTATCATTTTCTTTTATCATTCTTTTATCATTTTATCTTTTTCTTTATCATTCTTCATTTGTTGTTCTTTATCATCCTTTTATCATTCTTCCTTTTTGCTTTTTATCGTTTATCCTTTCTTTCTCTCATTTGTTCTTTGTATCATCCTTTTTATCATTCATTCTTTTTCGTTCTTTATCATTCTTTCTTTTTGCATTCTGTCTATATTGTTTGTTCTTTTTGTTTTATTTTTATTTTATTTTTTTGTTCTTTCTTTTATATATGTCTTTCTCTAATTCCTTTTTTCTTTCTCTCCCCTTCTTCTGTTATAATTCCCTTTTGTCCTCATTCTTTCTCTCAGTCCGTTAATTTAATTAATTCTGTTTTCTTTGCACTTTTATCATGTCAGATCATTTTCGGCGAACCGTGTGTCTCTGAAGCTGCCCACCTTGAGTCTGAAAGCGCCGAAGTCAAAATCCGAGCTCTCCGCTGACAGAGTGAGATCAGTGTTCCTTCAGTATTTTCTCAGTAAATGTTTTCTCGTCAGTGGCAGTAATGGCGGTGCGTTCGTTGGCAGGACGCGTCCATCTCTCGCTCTGAGGAAGCCATCATCAACGGCCACTGGAATAAGACTCTGTGCCGGAGTCCAGATGACACGTGTGAATTCGCTCGTGCCGCTCAGCTCGCTTCAACTCCGTTTGGAGGAGCCGAGAGGCCTAAAGCATCCGAAGCAGGACTGACGGAGAATCTGAGCAGAAATGCTCCAGAATCCTCTAAAGCGCCGAGCTCTGATACGAGCTCTGAGGAGAAGAAGCTCAGGTAATCGAGCGTGACATCTGTGATTAAACTCTGGAAATGTGCAGAATTGTCATAAAAATGTCTCACACTGAAAAAAAAACTGGTATAGAAGCAATTTACACTTATGGAATTGCAGTAGATTTCACAAATAATTACAAAGAAACTGCAAGTAACACATATTTTCTTGTAAAAGGTACTCCAATAATCTTTGCTTTATTTGCAACTTCAAAAAAACATTTTTACAGTATCACAGAAACACATTTTTGCCATCCATTGCACTGCTTTTCCATTATTTTTCTATGTAAATGTCTTGCGCATGTCGCCGCCTATTGGCGAAAACTTTAAAAAAACAAGACCTTGAATTTTTTTGTTTACGCTGCCTTCCTTCTCACTTTTATTACACACACAAATGTAACATAGGCCTCAGTTATGCAAAATGTAATTGCTTTTATTTCTTTTAATTTTGTGGTGTTTAAAGTATTAATATGTTCTTTAAATATCAAAGGTTTTGTAAGATTTACCCTGAAAACAACAAAAAACTGCATTTATCTTCTGTAATATAGCTAATTTTCAAGAGAAACCCGGTAGATTATGGTGGACTGAAGTTAATAGTATATTTACTTGTTTTTTTTATTTATTGTCATACTGCCCAGCTCTTGTAAATGCATGTGTTGCATTTTTACATTTATGCATTTGGCAGATGCTTTTATCATTGCATTGCATTGAAGGCACACATTTTTATCACTTCATGCATTCTGGGAATCGAACCCATGAGCTTGGTGTTGCAAGCGTGCCACACTCTGTTTAAGCAACAGGAACATTGTTGCATTCATGTTACAGTACATTTAAAGGACCAGTTATGACAAGTCTTGATTATAATCTCTTTTTTTTTTTTTTTGTTTTGTGTTTATAGTCCTATCCTAGAGATCAGTCAGGAGTGTGGCAGCACTTCCTTCGCTACCTTTTCCCAGGATCCCAGGAAACGCTTTAATGACACCGAGATCAGCCGATCTGTGGAGAGAGCAGAGACCGTGCTGGAGAACGGTGGGAAATAATGCTCATGTTTATGAAACTAGATCTGTTGTGGAGCTGCACGATTAATTGTTAAAAGATCGCAATCTAGTAATTTAATGCTAAATTTGACATGAACTTAACAAGTAAATTATTCTGAAGTGAACTAATTCTTTTAAAAAATGTATTTGTCGTTGAATCTTTCAAGAGATTCGTTCAATAACGCTGATTCATCCAGTAATGAAACGATTCTTTCTGAGTGAGTCATTGAATCATTCACTCAAACTTTTTTTTTTTTTTTATACATAGACTGCAGCAATTATCATTAACCTCTAGTAAATAAATGAACCTAGAGTAAATTGCATGTTATTTTGTTTAGTTGTCCATTCAGAATCATGGTTAAATTGTGATCTCTATTTTAAACAAAAAATCGTGATTCTTAATTTATCCGTCCAACTTTAATCTGTTGGGAGTTTGTTGTTGTTGTTTCTGCTCATTCATGACTTGTATTCATGGACACTAGATGGCAGTTCAAATCTTAGATGTTTAGATCTAAAAATGATTCAGATTCATCATTTTAGGTTCCTTTCTTATGCATGTACATCAGAGCTACATGATTCTGGATAAACTGAGAATCAGCTATTTTTTGTTTAAAATAAGATCACGATTCTGACAACTAAACAAAATACTGTAATTAACTAGTAGTTCTGACAAAATGTTAATTGCTGAGGTCAATTTCAAAATGTTTATTTGACCAAAAAAAAATTAGTTTGAGTGAATGATTCAATGACTCACTCAAAGACTCGTTTCATTACTGGATGAATCAGTGTTTTTGAGTGAATGATTCAATGACAAATATATTTTTTAACAGACACTTGTCTCCACCTACTGGTGTAATGATGTAATCTTCATTTGAAGCATCAAGTTACTTTTAGAAGGTGATTTCTTCTATTTTGACCTCTACTGTAGACATCAGTGTTTATATCTGAACTATAAACTTTTCTCTCAGTACTTCTGTGAGTGATTGTAAGACAGAAATAATGATACTGTGTGATTGAAAGCTGTTTCGTGACCGCGGCTCTCTCTGGATCAGATCTGAATGTTCGCTGTGACTTGTCTAAGCTTTAATAGACATAGAGCCGAATCATTGCCATTTGGGAAATCGAGATCATGATCTTTACACAATTAATCATGTAGTTTTTTTACTATCAACAATAAGAGGTTTCATAATGACTTAGAAGAAAATCACAATGTTTATGTTTCAGTTAGTACCCACAGCACACAAATCTTGTTATCAGTAAGACTTGTTCAATTATATATGATCTAGCATCTTTTTAACATGTTTGTGTTTGTGCACGTGTTATCAGTCACTGAATCCGAGGACGTCTGCAGTCCGGGCGTAAGATCCAGGCTGTTCCAGCAAGCGGATGTGACGTCGTTTCCAAACTTTCACCGTAAAACTGGACTTCTGCCTGACACCAGCGGCAACTTAAATCTCGGTACGTGTAAAACTCCGGCACGGCTGCAGTAATGTTTTTACATTAACTTGTCAAAATAATGTTTAATAGAACATTCCACACACTTCCAGATGGAGAGACGTTGTTTTACTGCGGTAAGTTGGGGACGCTGAAGGATTTCACCTTGTACTCAACCAGCACCGCTGCTGTCCTTCTGAAGGTGTGACACTTAAGTATATGTTTTAAAACGTTTCAAACATTTGATTGGCAGGGTTCTAAATAATTTAATTATTTTTTAATGATGGCAAATGAGATGTACAGAAAACTGCTGAAAATAAATAGACACTTAAATATTTAGTATATTATATTTTTACAGTGCAATTTTAGTATTATGGAATCACTGCCATTTAGGAATAAGTTTATGTGTGCGTTTGAATCAATTTATTTATTTATTTATTTATTTAAAGGATTAATCATGCAGCTCTAATTTAGCTGTTAATTAGAAATAAATAAGTTTAAGTTTTTCATCTAATATTTATATTTTATTTTATTTCAGCCTTATTTCAGTTACCAAAAATTATTAATAGTTTGTTTTAAATTATAGCAAAGCTGACATTCACACTTCTTAATATTTACACAATTTTTTATGCAATATATTTTTTACTTGTTTACTTACTTATATTTATGCTTTTATCTTTTTTCTTCAATTTCATATACATTGATTTATTAATTTATGATTTATTCCATTTAATTTAGTTTATTCTGTTTTTTGTCATATATATATATATATATTTAGCATAATTATTTTCTAATATGATAGTAAATAAAATGTGTGTAAATCATATTAATAAACAAGAAATTATATATATATATATATATATATAATAAAATTTTAAATAATTAAAAAAATATATATTTTTTTTAGAACATTTTTCATACATTTCTTATATATTTATTTAGTCATGTTTTTGTGATTTATTTACATATTTACTCATCCCTGTGGTTTTCCTGTTCAGCTGGACTCTTCCTCAGTGCCGTGGGATTTCTTCATCAGCTCGCAGCTCAGAGCTCGACTGTCACATGACCAACAGGATAATCTCGTCCAGATCTCCTGCTATGTGTATGAGAACGGCTGCATGACTCTCTGGAGGATTCCTCGTGGAGACACCATTGAGGTTCTTCTCCTGAATTAATTTTCTTTTCTTTGTAAACCTCCACAAGTCCTCAATCAAACGTTTCTGTTTCATCTTCCCACCATTAGGATCTTCTCGCTGAACCAATTGCTAGACAGGATGTTTCAGGTTTAGTCCTTCAGTTACTAGAGTTGGTGAAGCGGTTTCATTCCTGTCAAGTGGTTATTGGAGGCCTGAAGCCAGAATCACTGTACTTTTACCTCAGGTACATGAATAAAACACATACACACGCAAGCATTTGTTGGATAGTCTTTGTATTGATACCCGTTTCCATCCTGTGTTTGTGTCCACAGTGGAATCACAGCACTAGATTTCTCAAACGCAGTGGATCTGCAGCTCCAGAGTGACGTGAAAACGGCACAAGATCTTCCTTCTGCACAGGACTACATAAAACGGGGTCTTCTGTCACCTTCTGCCTCACCTTATCAGGTACATTATCACATTATTATTGCATGCCGATCCTGCAGCCAATGAGATTACTTGCTCAACATTTAAACAATCTGGTTCAATAGAGTTCCTCTGAGCCCCTCCACCTCCCCAGCTCCACTTGCCTAGATCTGCTATGGGATTGATGTGTATCTCTTTATGCATAGTCCATACTTGATCCATACATAGTCCATATTTGATCTGCAGCAGCAATAATCAAGCAGAGGAAAATATATTATCTTAAAACTACTCGACTAGGCAAGTATTAAAGCTGCCGGCTCATGGTTTAGCGTTTGCATCAGTTTGTACATTTATCTAGATAATCATTAATGAATAGTCAAATACATGAAATGTGTAAAAAGCAGTAGTTGTATTTAATTTTTTAGATAATTTCTGCTCTTCTGCATCAGGTTGATCTGATTGGCCTTGCAGAAATCGTGCACATGCTGCTGTTTAATCGACCAATGAAAGTGACGCTGGAGAATTCGGCCTGGAGTTTGGATGAATGTTCTGGATCTCACCACAGGTACAATCAAATATATATATAATGTGTGTGTGTATATAATATATAATGTGTGTGTGTGTGTAGAGATATATGTGTATATATATGTATATGCAGGGACGTGCACAGACATTTTGGGGGGCAGGGGCTCAAGTGGAAAAAAAAAGGGCACTTATATTTATTTTAAAAAAAAAAATAAACCCTTAAATATATTAAGACAACTCCTGACTTCCCTTACACTCATGCAATTGTTTTATACTCCACAGATTTCTACAAAATAATTAATTCACATATAGAGACCATGGTCTTCTTTAGTATTCACTAGGTTTATCACGAGAGAAGGCAACAGCAACTATTTTCAAGCTATATATTTAGAATAAATGACTGCACCTAGGAGAGGGACATAGTTTCACTAATAATTTGTTTAAATCAATAAATCATTTTAATTTTTTTTTTTTTTTTTTTTTGGTGTTATTGGAATACTTCTTTCATGAAGTGGACAGTTTTAAGATTGTGGTCCATTTTTGCTGCCATGTCTTTTACTCTAATGGAAAGAAAACTCAACCCTAACCTACACATTTAGATGGTGTTTGTTTTAAGCCTACTACCCTCCATCTGTTTGCATCTGTAGATTTATTCTAAATTAACCAAAACAAGCTAATCTGCATATTTAAACACGTCAATAATTTGTTTTCCTGAACTGTTAATGCATTATATATTATAACAAATGCCGGCAGAGGGCACCAAAAGCGTGCTGATTTTTGTTGTTAGACAGCACAGCACAATCAAATACACGATCAAAGCCAACCATGATTCAAAATATGTTATTAGCTAAATAATAATATTCGGCCACTTCTTTGTGATAGAAATGCTACAGCCACTGTAATTTCTTCAACAAAAATATGTGGACATCAAACATGCAAAGACAGAGCGAGGGTTTAAACTTTTGTTGATGTATTATCATGTGCGTAGATTTAAGAATAGAATTATGTAGCTAATGCTGTATTATGATTTTTAAATAGTTTTAATAAACCATGCATCCTTAGAAAACTGTCTAATAATGCGGTTCATGTGCGTCCATGGAATGATCCTCTTCTGGTATTGACAGCCCTACAGTTATCTTCACCATGGTTCAAAACGCAATGCATAGCACAGTAAAATAATTGAAATTATAATATAACATAAATTAGTATCAAATCAGGCAGATGCGTTGATGGTGGTCAAACTATTAATGCAGCGTTACATGTAAAAATAACCATAAATAGCCAAAATTTCAGGTTTGTGAACATAGGCTAGCCTACCTGAAAGAAATGCACGGGATGCATCCATCTAGAGCTTTTTTTATTTTTCGCTTCTCATCGCCAGACAGCAGTTGCATTTTCACGGGAATAGCTGTCACAAGTTTTCAGCCAGCAGCAAACTCAAGGTGGGGTGAGGTAGGGCGGGGCGCGCGAGCGTGCGGGCATGAATGGCGCGTCGCGGAGTGAGGGCATCTGAACTCGACAATGCCGACCTGATATAGTATTTTTTAAATTTGTTTTATTCAGTAAATATATTTGTTTGACAGGGAAGCTGTGCGCAAAGAGGAATATTAATTTATTAAAAAAAAAAAAAAAAAAAACACCCTAGAAAAAAAAGGGCACTTTCTCTCGAGAAAGAAAAAGGGCAGGTGCTCAAGCCCCTTTTTTGTCTATGTGTGCACGTGCCTGTGTATATGTGTGTGTGTATTATAAATTTAGACTGTCTTTTGCTCTAGATTTCGAGGTCAAATGTGTTTTTGTGAGATGTAGGCGTGAGATTGAGTGAAGCTGATGAGATTTTTCATCAGATGTATGTGTTTTTCTTTCAGCGCTCCTGTAAACTCCTTATGGAAGGACTTTTTCCACACGATTTTGAATCCAGAGCAAACGTCTTCAGAGCTGGTTTTGTCCGATCTCATCAGTAATGTGAGCAACAGCTTATGAACGCCTGATTTTACACTATTTTGTTATAAAATAATGCCATGTTCTTTTCACTCCATGTAAAACAGTTCTAATGGAATTAATGTTATATATTGTTGTTTATACACGTTAATAAACTATTTCACAATGTAGGCTTGGGTGTTTTTTGAATTGATGATAATTACGGATTATCAATCTGAAACAGTCTTTGAGAAGATTTTTTTTATATAAAATAGTGAATTAAGGTATGATGGGTTGTTTTATATTGAATAAATGGTAAATGACACTATATAACAACTTCAAGTATCATGCTTTTTATGTAACTGTTGCTACATAATTAAAAGATACAAATTATTATTAAAAGAAATTATTCATAAAGTACTGTATCAACCTTCCACAAGAAGGTGACATGAAATCTGAATTTGTAAACACCACTCACATTTTCTTTAGTTTGTTTTTCTGGGGTTTATACGCATTTCTTCTGCGTTCAGATTATTTGACCTATTGAATCGCCGTTATCTGACTCATGTTGGGTTGCAAACCTGCAAATCAACATACTAATCATCAAAATAGTTCATAGTTGACGCATTCTGGTGTTTATAATTAACTCTGAGTGAATCACCATTGCAACAGCATTTGTAATTATTTAGTCCATTAATTGAGCATTAGTGATGAACACCTGCTGTTAACAAGCAGAATCACTGAAGAGAAACACAATAACTACAAATGACTTCCAGCCACAGCCTTAATTGAAATCAACTGAAGATAAAAGGCATTCAATCTCTTAAGATCTGATTAAACAATTATCTCATTAACTTTAACTCTGCTTCAGTTTTATTTTAACTCTACATAGGGAGGGACCATATGTTCTCTGAGCAGAGTTGATTTAACTCTGGGGATTTTGCTGTGTAAATGCAAAACCACGTTATGATTTATATAGTTTAAAATGCGAAATATTGACCATTAATGTCTTTTAAATTACATGGTTCATACACTAGTATATAACTGAAGCTATAGGTTGTGAAATCAAGCATTTTTACTGCTTTTTTATTTTATTTTAGTTCTAACATAGCATACATTTACCCGATTAGCCAGCTTAGTTTATATTAGGTATGTTTTTTGCTCCCAATATCTGCTTCCAGTTTGTTTTATTATGAAATACATAGTCATTCATTTTATATTTTAAGCATGATGTTTGTGCACTTAATGTAATAAACATCATACAATAGTGAAACTGGTTATAATGAGAATGGAGCTGGTAAATCTCCAACCTCCGGAGAATCACCTGTTTTAAACAAACGCCGAATAGAGGAGAGTCTGCTGGTGAAAAGAGAATTTGACAGGTCGTAATAAAACAAGAATCAACATCAGATTTTTAGAAGGCAAGAACTGATGGATTTGAAATTATGTAAAAGCAACACGCCTGAAAAATTACGTTTTTGTCAAGATTCGACCATTTAGAAACAATTTATGAGACAGTTGTCAGATTTTATTGGTGATTTCAAATATTTGATGTGTCCCCATTTAAAGAGCTGCACTTGCGTGCCCACAAGGCATTTCAAAGATGGTGAAATGACTTGTCTTAAAGGGACTTTGGTTATATCTCTTAAGAATAGTAGTTTGTGTTTTATGAGCAGTAGGATAATCCCTCTCTTTTTAGTTATAAGAAAGAACCATATTCATCCACAGAGCCGAAGCACAACCAAAACAACGATCTTCCGCAAAATGCATGCAATTTTGTTTTGTTTTTAACCACTAGAGGGACAAAGTTACATGGTTTACCTTTGACCTTAGTTAAAGCATATCAATGAACAATACATTTGTTACAGTATTTATTAATCTGTTAACAATATTGTTAACTTTTGATTTAAATAAAATTAATAGAATGTTAAAATTAACTAAGATTAATAATGTTTATAACCGACAATATTAAAAAATGCAACTTGATTTTAAAATGTATTAGTAAATGTTTAACATTAACTAAGATTATTACACTCTTTGCTATTTATGGGATCAGATTCCCGCCAATAGTATTGCGGTCACGGATCAAAAAATAATACCACATGTATAACACATGTAAAAATATATAGCACAAACTTAAAAAAAATAATGCAAAATGATCGGAATGGCAAAGAACATGGTCACGGATCAAAATATAATAAGCGTAAATCGAAAAATCAAAAGCACATTTAAAAAAATAACAAGCATGAATCAAAACTTTAAACACATTAAAAATGATATTGCACAAATCTTAAACTTGTGTTTATGCGTTCTTAAAAGTTGTTTTCCTTGCTTTTATTACTCTTTTCTTTCTGCTCTCTTTACATTTTCTGCTTATATTTTACTCTTGTGCGCTTGTGCAGTTTTTCTCTTTGCTCTTCTTTCTACGTTCTGCTCTTGCTTTTCCAAATGTTGCAGTTCGAGTTTCATGTAAATTAGGCTGGGCTTAAGCGCCACCATTGGTCCACTAGTTCTAGATTGACAGCTCCTCCTCTAGCCAATCAATCGAAGGGAGGGAGATGACATCACTTCAATGCGACTCATGGCTACTGATGCTCACACTCATACAGGAGAAGATAACAGTTTAATCTGAAACTTTACACGGACTTTCAATCTGTAAAGTTATCTGAACTATGGACAAATAATTCCTCTTTTTGAGATACTCTTTTTATTGTGCAGTCTACTTATGATTGTTAATCTTTATGTTCATAATATATGGTATTTGGTGTTAAAATATTACTTGACTCATGGTGCTAATATGCTAAGGCTACTGTAGCTAATATATTTCTTAATTGTTGTTAAACGATCATAGGTAAATTAATTCTAAGACTGAATGTATCATCTCTGCATTGACTACGATAGTGTTACAGAGAAGATAGTTACAGAAACCAGGTGGATTTGATATGCAGTGATTTATTCACACATTTATTGTGTTTAATTACATAACTACATAATTGCACAATACTATAAGATTAATGTTTTAAATAAAAACAAAATTACAGATACAGATATGTAGGTGGCGAAAAGTTCATTCAAACTTCTCGTTCAAATCAGGAATTCATTAATGAAACACTGCTGTGTTGCTCAGAGACAAGCGAATAGCTATATTGATTTATACAACAGCTCAATAAACATTTGCAATTGCTCTAATATTGGGGAAAACACTGATGTGAAGGCTATTGCTTAACTTTATAATTTTATAATCTCAGTGTTAAAATGTGATCAAATTCATAAACCAACACCCGTGTCAATGACATACTGTACATGGAAGACAAAATCTATAAATCTGTTTACAGGAAAACAATACATGACAAAATATGCACAGTTTACTATTACGAGCAACATACAATGATCTAAACCAGTGGTTCCCAAACTTTTCAGAGTGGAGTACCCCCTGAGACACTTACCATCCTTCTGCGGACCCCCTCTCTTCCACTTAGATTGTAAATTTTCCATTAAGGGACAATATTTGCCCCCTAAATTGACTTTCTAGTGCAGTTTTTGATCTTTATGAATACCTTTACAACAATAATAATGTTTTAAATTAAAAAAATGTTCAATAGAGAAATATGCAATGCTAAAAACATGAAAAGTGATTATTTTAAATACTAAAACCGCCAGTAGATGGCGGTAAGTCACTGTCTTAATGCCTGAGTCATCGAGTCATTCATTCAAAGAAGCAAGTGGCTGTATTTATGAATGAATCATGACTTTCACGAACAATTCATTCAAAGTTGCAGATTCGTTCTCGAAGCACTGCTGTGTTGTAATCCTGCTGTTGTTTTCGTTGCAAAATAGAGCAAATACTGACAATACTGTGAAGAATAACACTTAATATTACCCCTTTGTTTGTTGAACTGTTGTGTGGATATTTGGATTTGCTTTCTTGCTCATATAATATTATCAACATTAAAAACAAGAACTCACAAAAGGTAGGCTATGTTTTGTATCAAGAGTTTGAATCTTAAATTGATATTTAAGCCCGAGAGACAACAAGCAAGCATATTATTATTAATATTATTGTATGAATACTAAAAATATCTAACAGTAACATAACAGGTATAGACGAGCCAGGCACACATAAGAGTGATGTTGTGAGGCTGCTGCATGGTGGACGCTGCGTTTCACGGTGCCAAGTCCAGTTGTAGGTGCATTAAAGATTAATATAACAATGATAGATCGTCAGACAGGCACAACTGTGACAGGTTGTCGTTAGGATGGTAAATTTAACAATAAAAGATTGTCCAGGTAGAAGTAGCCTATATACCGGTGACAGGTCGAGTTGCAGGTACATATGTATGAAGGTATGTACATATGTTATAATGTATATATATGCATTATAACAGTGTCCTGCAACAGAAAGAGTTTACCACAGCTCGGAAATTGCCAGCTGTGATGGTTATCTTCTCCTGTATGAGTGTGAGCATCAGTAGCCATGAGTCGCATTGAAGTGATGTCATCTCCCTCCCTTCGATTGATTGGCTAGAGGAGGAGCTGTCAATCTAGAACTAGTGGACCAATGGTGGCGCTTAAGCCCAGCCTAATTTACATGAAACTCGAACTGCAACATTTGGAAAAGCAAGAGCAGAACGTAGAAAGAAGAGCAAAGAGAAAAACTGCACAAGCGCACAAAAGAGTAAAATATAAGCAGAAAATGTAAAGAGAGCAGAAAGAAAAGAGTAATAAAAGCAAGGAAAACAACTTTTAAGAACGCATAAACACAAGTTTAAGATTTGTGCAATATCATTTTTAATGTGTTTAAAGTTTTGATTCATGCTTGTTATTTTTTTAAATGTGCTTTTGATTTTTCGATTTACGATTATTATATTTTGATCCGTGACCATGTTCTTTGCCATTCCGATCATTTTGCATTATTTTTTTTAAGTTTGTGCTATATATTTTTACATGTGTTTTTAATTTTGTGATTCACGTTTATTATTTTTTGATCCGTGACTGCAATACAATTGGCGGGAATCTGACCCCATAGCTATTTGTCATTTTAGTTAATGTTAACAAATGCAACCTTAGTGTAAAATGCATGGATTGTATAGTTGTCCATAATAATCCTCAGGGGCGTAGGAACCACTTTGACATTGGGGGGGACATTTTGGCCATTATGAATCAACGTCCATCTCGCCACCATAATAGTAACATACAGTATGGTGACGTCACGTGGTACGACATATATGAAATAACAGCAAAATAAATAAACAAAATCATCTGTTTATCATCTGTTCATCTGTTTAATTTATCTATTTATTATTACACAAATATTGAAGTTGGGAAACATAAAAGTGTACAAGCCCCCCTGCAATTGCGGGCAGAAAGGAAAGGGGCACTTTACAAGGCAAATATTTGATTTGTAACCCCAAAAAAATACAAAAACACAACAGTCACATACGGCTTTGGATATAGGCACTTGGAACTAGAACTATCATTATTATCTATATCAATAACATTTTACTTTTCTATTAAAAAGTTTATAATGTCATGCCTCCATAATTCAGTTTTAAAAAGCTTGTTAATTTAAACCGCTTGACTGAGATACAAAGTCGAGTCGTTCAAAGCTGGTGCGCACCAATAACGTATTTGAATGTTCGTAGTGTAATGTTGACTTCTCTCTACCAATCAGATGCTCCGAGTCCGACTATAGGTGAAAAGTGAAGAATATGAAGCTGGTGATTGGCGAATGGTGATTATTCAAACATGAATGAAATCACTCTGGGTTTGACTGACAAAACCGAATATCTTCTTCGTCGCGTATTCAAAATAAAAGTTCAAAATGTACAGTTTTTGTTCCTGCGGTGTATAGGCTAATTTTTGGGTGGGACACATGCAGCATTTTCCAATATTGAGGGGGACACGTCCCCCCCGTCCCCCCCGGTTCCTACGCCAGTGATAATCCTAGTATAGAGAACAAACACATCAGAACTGTTGAATCCTTCAGATGGATGAACACACTGTATGTACTGTAAATGTTAATGTTTGACATCCACAGGGCGTTCAGAGCTCTTTTGCTAGTTAAATGACTTCTGGAGTTATTCATTGTTGACCAGAGTAACAAACCTGCTAAGATCAGCTGCTGGGTAAGTGGCTTGTGTTACTGTGTTAAGATTGTGACTATATGTTCTAATGCTTTTTTGGCAGTTGTCGATGGACCCTGCTTACCAGCCAAACCTTGACCTCCCAAAATGTAATACGCTGCATTACTTTCATTTTCCAGTGTGCTAGTGAACAAGCCATTCGTTTAGCTGTAAACTCACTCTTGAACCTGCATCATCATCAGCTGCGTGTCGGTGCAGATCTTCAGCTGACACGTTTACACATCAAGGGCGTGTCGCAAATTCTTCAGTGGTCCTGAAATGTTTCTTCTTCCTGAGTCAACTTCCTTTATTTGTCTGGAATAGTTTGGAAAAGGGATTCAGACTGATTGAATAATCCAAACACGATCCTGTCTGTTCATTTATTGAAGTTTTTCAAAAAGCTTCAGTCAAATCAAGAAATGGAGGCAAATGCCGAATCAGTTAGAATGATGATTATGAAAATGTGTTTTGATTGCATATTACTTTTAAATATTCCTGATTTGTTGCAAAATTGAATGCATCGCATCTTTTTCTGCTGTCAAATCTGCACTGGTTTTTATCAAGTAAACGTAAAAATAACTTTGATATTGTTAGTAATATTTCAACTGGACTGAAGCAGGTTTAACTTGATTATCCAGACATCAGTTATTACAAATATGATCATCATCTTTTAAGGAAGGTTTATTTGTTCATCCCTCAATCATCATTGTATTGCATTGCATTATGTTTTTTAAAAAAATTCTTGTTTGACTTCATTTTAGTACATTCTTCACTTGATTTCTTCAGTCATTTCGCTTCTCAAGTAAATGTATCTTGATTTAAGAATGTTTATATATCCGTACTGGAAAACAAGACAAAGATACAAAGTCAGAAAATAACTTTCCAGTGCAGGATCAAAAATCGCTAAAGGCTTCAGTCTCTGTTTGCTCAACATTTAATGTTACTGGTGTGTAGAAACAAACGAGGTGTTATGTGCGCGTTAAGAGAACATTCCGTTTTATCATTCATCAAATACTATGGGATCATTACTTTTGAATGTTCTGAAACAAGAATGTAACATTTAAATGGGACCTATAATGCACAAGATGTAATATAAGTATCTGGTGTCGCCAGAAGTTTCAGCTCAAAATACCCCACAGATAATTTATTATAGCTTGTCAAATTCACTCCTATTTGGGTGTGAGCCCAAAACACCCCGTTTTTGTGTGTGTCCCTTTAAATGCAAATGAGCTGCTGCTCCCATGTTCATTTGTGTTGAATTGACCCTCGTTTGTGAAGCAGTCCGGTGTAAAATGACGGCATGTCAACAACACTCTACTACAACAACTCTTCCTCTTCTCTAAAGCAGCCTAACATGGCCCCGCCCCCTTTGTTGTGTGTTCTCGGGGGCGGTGTTTATGCAAATTTTAGGGTTTGTGATGTCACTAACCCAGGACGAAGCTCATTGTAGTCCCTACCAGCTGTTTAGTCCTTAAAGCGATTTCTGTAAAAGAAAATATCTCTCTTCATTGAACTTTGAGCGTCGTAACTTTGCAGATGTTTATGATCAAACAGCAACATTACACACTAACTAAAGTTAAAAAAGTCAAATCATAATCAAGGACCCCTTAAAAAAAAACAAAAACGTCCAACTAAAAAAAAAAAAAGTTCCACGAATGATGTATTAATAATGTTTTTGTGCTAAGAGAACATTATTAAAAACCAGATAGCTTTGATCGATTGCTCTATTAATGTTACTGGAAGAATGTTTGTTCATAACTTTAAGAGAACCTTGCCAGAACATTCAGAAAACATTCCCTGTTAGCTTGGCAATTAATTTTTTTCTAACATTGTGTTTACAAGCTGTTTAATTCATAAAATTTATTTAAAATGAATAAAAAACTAAATAGGCCTACATAAAATGATCCCAAAAGTTGAAATCCTGACAGAACCCTTTAAGGTACTACATAGAATTTTCTTCTTAAGAAGAACCAAGAACGATAACTATAACAATATAGCAATATTAGCGTCGGGAGTTTGTTTATTTTTTGCAATTCCGAGTTTATATCACGCAATTTCCACATTTTTCTTTCTGGCAATTGTGACTTTATTTCTCACAATTCTGAAATTATTTCTTGAAATTATGACTTCCAAGAAACTCAAACTCAGTATAATATAAACTCAAAATTCCAAGTTTATATCTTGCAATTCCAACTAATATATATATATATATATATATATATATATATATATATATATATATATATATATATATATATATATATATCACAATTCTGATTTATTTTTTTTATTTTTTTGCGATTCTGAGTTTATATCTCACAATTCTGAGTTTATTTCTTGCGATTCTGAGTGTATTTCTCACAATTCTGACTTTCTTTCTGGCAATTCTGACTTTATTTTTCACAATTCCGGCATTATTTCTTAAAATTATGACTTTATAACTCACAATTCCAAGTTTATATCTTGCAATTCCAACTATATTTCTCACAATTCTGATTTTTTCTTTTTTTTTTTTTTGCGATTCTGAGTTTAAATCTCTTTTTCGCAATTCTTATTATTATTGTTATTATTATTTAGTTTATATCATGCAATTCCAACATTTTCTTGCAATTCCGAGTTTATTTCTCAAGATTCCGACTTTCTTTCTGGTAATTCTGAGTTTATTTCTCAAGATTCCGACTTTCTTTCTGGTAATTCTGAGTTTATTTCTCAAGATTCCGACTTTCTTTCTGGTAATTCTGAATTTATTTTTCGCAATTCCGACATTGTTTCCGTAAGCGTTTACTAGTTTTTTGTAATTTGATGCAAAGGGCAATATAATACTAAGTATAGTGTTATAAATATACACACATTTAAAAAAAAAATATGTATATATGAAAAACTTTGCAGGATTTACGATATTGATGACCGTTAAAACTCGGTTTTACCAAAGCATCGTTGTCCAACAACGGTCTCAAATTGTGTTGTTAACGACGGAACTCGTAGTTGGCTTGCTGATAGGGATTCTAACGATATGGTTTGGCGGCGTTGTTATCGTTATAGTTGAGGTGTGAACGGGCCTTTAGAGCGACTCCTTATGGAAGTGACTAAGTTAGTGGTGTACTTCTGACCTACATGAAGAGCACACTATAAGTCTGTCGTGACTCAGATCGGATAGAGACGCTCCCAAAGCCTCAGAACATGCCGCGGCACGCAGATCATGCTGAGGAGAAACTGCCCGAGTGTTTGTGTGAGAGGAGAGTCCTTCACGAGCGTTACAGGTAAGACACATTCAACTCTCTTTCGGTCTTTTCTAAGTAAAGGTGTCGGGATGGTGTTGGTGTTTGCTGCAGTGACAGAAGAAAGGCAGGGCGAGGTTATGAGAGGTGAAGTGTTGTGGAGGACGAGCTCTTGAAGATCATGTGGTTATAACAGATAGCGGCTTTGTCCTCGTCTTTCCGGTTCTTTCGCGCGGCTTTCTCTCACCTGAGCAGTTTACATTCACTCTCATCCTGAAGGATCACACTTCCTCAGTGCTTTTGTCTTGTTTTTCAGTGCAAATATCTTGAAATTGTTAAATCAAGAGCAAAATTATCAAACTTGAGCGAGTTATGCTTAAAAGAAGAACAAACAATTTATCTGCTGGTGGAGTAAGAAAAACAAAATTTATATTTCACCTCAAAAACAAAACTTTACAATCAGTGTCCAGTTTCATCAATTGATTAGACTGTCTTATAAGTTAGCCATCCAAGAGATAACGTAAGAACAATATATTTTTAAAGCATTTATTATCTTAATTAGTAAAAATATAATCGTTCATTGTTTGTACAGTACATTAACTAATGTTAACAAATACAACTTTGATGTTGAAATGAACATTAATATTAATAAATATTGTTGAAGTATTGATCATTGATAGCTCATGTGAACTAATGTACTTAACTAATTAAACCTTATTTTATAGAATCGTTGAGAGTAATACTAATTATGAAGAGACAGCAGCTAAAAAGTAAAATTAAAATATTGAAATAATTGTATGCATAAATTAGAATTGTCCTAAAGGACTTACTTTTCATGCAAAATTTTTTTCTTTTTAATCTGGGTTGACCTGGTTGTTTTAATGTGATTAACCCTGTTAAAAATGAATAAAGTTTAGCTGTAAATAGGTTGACGAATAAGGTTTATCATTAATTTTAACGTTTTATTAAGTGTTAACAAAGAGATTATGTGATTTTTATAATCAATTAACACTGCTTTTGTAATTTGTTTCCCAATAATTTCACAAGAAAAGTCATTCGGTTTAACCAAAATTTCGGTTTTACCGAATGACGATATTTTCAAACAATGCTGACAGGCTGATACAAAAGGACAATCAAACATTTTATATTTAGTACAAGTTTTTAAAATATTACAACAATATTTCATAGCGGTTGCACCGAATGACCTGATGACGGGACATGCGTATGATCAAGTGAAAACATGAATTTATCAAATAGTTAAGAGAGAGTTAGTTACTTTGCTTCACGACCATGTGGTCGTTTGCAGGTGTCTGAATGATGTCACATCCTGTCACTTGATATTGACCACATGACTTGATCAAAAATGGTCCCTTTATATCGGTTACTCCGAATGACATCAATGAAATTCATTTTTCCAGACATTCTTTCTCATAAAAAAGCAACGACTTCTACGCATAATTTTAATATCATTTTGCACTATGTTGATATATGATGTTATAAAATCATGCCAGAATAAAAAATATATACATTTATTACATTTTAAGGAATTTTAATCACAAATGAAATAGCTGTATTGGTCTTTAGACGGTTAAATCGAACGACCTTTTAACACTTCAAAATCTTTAAAATACCTTTATATGTAGAAAAATATAATTAAAACCTTTTGGATTCAATAAAAGAGATCTAGTTTATATACTTTGGACGTCATATCTTTGTTTTTTATTATTATTAAAAAAATGACCCGTCACTTCACTGACCCATAAATTAAGGTATTGAAGCATTCAACAGGAGTTTCAACACTTCAACACAATCATTTGCATGTTTAATTTTCTCTGTTTCAATCATGTTTTGATCAGGTTGTTCAAACCCAGTGCAATAATGCATAAAGATGTAGTGGTTTTGTTGAGGCTGATCTTTTACGTGTCCAAACAGAGCGTGACATTCCTGGACATGGATTTTGCATCAACTTGGGCTTGATGAAGAGAGAAAAATGTAAGTTGAGTTTTAAACCTTTTCATAACTTTATAACTTATAACCTATATTGGCTGTAACTTGATTAAACACAGATTATTATTATTATGTACACATATGGAGGAATTGAACTGCAATTGCATCTTAAAATCTCTAAATGTAATTCCAACTTCATATATTGCAAATTCAACTAGTCAAGTGATTGGTAAAACTCTAAATTCTGCAACTTATTATGAGAGATAATGTGCATTCAGTGTTATATCATATCACAGATATGGAAAATCCTGTTACAGTTACAACAATATCACAAAAAATTCAATATTGCATCAATATTTTAAGGTGTAATAGTAAAAAACATCCATCTTATTCTTCTGTTCTTGTGTATCATGTGTTGTCTGGCTGGATACGTTACAAAACCCAAAGCTTGTGAAAGTTACAACCCTGGTAATGAATTACTTAACCAGTTTGGTTAGTGTAAATGTATCTCTGAGAAGAGTTAGAGGCAGGGTGTATCTATAGGTAATGTGACACGTACAGTATCTTCATTTGTTTGTATGATTTAGTTTCTGCAGCTGCAGAGAATTCAGTCTGAAGTCACTTGATCAGAAACATATCTAAATGCCTAAATGTGTCGTTTTTAAGAAAATGTTACAGATATTTGCAGTAGGTTTCGGCTAGTTTTCTTTTAAGTAAATGGTTAATAACATTGACATAAAAATAGATGTTTATATGAAATTATTTTGCATGCACTTTACTTTTCTGCATGTAATTGCCCTTTTAATATGGAAGCTTTTTTCCACCATGGAGAAAAAAAAGGTAATTGTGACTTTGTATGTCACATTTTTTACTTTTTCTCACAATTCTGACTTTATTTCTCGAAATTATGACTTTTTTAAACTAAGAGTTGCAAGAAAAAGTCATAATTGCGAGAAATAAAGTTGGAACTCTGAGAAATAAAGTCAGAATAGCAATAAAAATAAACTAGGAACTGCAAGAAAAAGTCAGAATTGCAAGTTATAAAGTCATAATTTTGAGAAATAAAGTCGGAATTGCGAGAAATAAACTTATAAATTATAGAAACTATATCTCACAATTCCATGTTTATTTCTCTCAATTCTGAGTTTATTTCTTGCAATTCCGACTTTATTTCTCGAAATTATGACTTTATAACCTGCAATTCTAACTTTATTTCTTGCAATTCCAAGTTTATATCTCACAGTTCTTAATTTATTTCTTGCAGTTGTTTAATTGTTGCAATATCGCACAATTCCATGTTTATACCTCACAATTCTGACATTATTTCTTAGAATTCCAACTTTATTTCTCGCAACTATGATTTTTTATTGCAATTTTTAGTTTATATCTCGCAATTCCAACTTTATTTCTCACAAATATGACTTTATAACTCGAAATTATGACTTTATTTTTCGCAGTTCCGAGTTTATATTTTGCAATTCCTACTTTATTTCTCATGATTCCAACTTTATTTCTGGCAATTCTGACTTATTTCTTTGCAATTAAGAGTTTATATCTCACAATTCTGACTTTATTTCTCGCAATTCTGACCTTTTATTGCAATTCGGACTTTATTTTTCACAATTCCGACTTGATTTCATGCAATTCCGATTTTATTTCTCACAATACTGAGTTTATGTCTTGCAATTCTGAGTCTCAGTTCCGAGAAAAAAATTGCAAGAAATAAGACAAACTCGCAGTTTTGACTTTTTCCCCCAGAATTGCTAGATATAAACTCGCAACTTAAAGTAATTTTGTTTTTTTATAAAGAATTTTTATTTTTTTATTCCATAGCAGAAACAAACTTCCATAATTTAATCTAAATTATCATTTCAACACAGAAATCTCAATGTCCAATAAATATACATGACTCAAGCTTTGCACACACTGTTTCTCAACTATGTTATAAGGATGAGACTTGTTAAATAATATTGACTTCCTGCTTTCTTGCACAATTTGAGTAAACATTGCAAAAATGGGCGTTCCCAAGCTGTCTAATGCTGTGTATTGACATGCATTTTGTCTGAATATATAGTTCAAATATCTGCACAGCCCTTAAAAAGGCCCTAACGATTATAACCAGTGGTTTTCTTAAAGGTTTTGCTGCTGGTATCTGATCCATCATGGCATGTTCAGATGTAGGGCTCTTTCTGTGCGATCATGTCACGACGTGTTGCAGGAAACCAAAGGCAGTGTAGGAGTAGACACATTTCATGAGCGTGTGTAAACGCTCCTCGTCTGTCATGTGTTTCTCTCCACACCCGCTGAATAAACAGGACAGAGACGCAGGACATTGACTCTGGATGGAGGCGATAATGGGACAGACGCATAAGGCCTTTTTCTCACTGATATATTGTGTTTCTATCAGGGTCCACTGAAAGAGGAGATGAATGAGCTGAACTGAGGGGAATCAAACACATCTGAACAGGTAAGATTGTCTGATGTCACGTCTGCTGCTCAGAATGACTCTAAAATTCAAGATATTGGGGCAAAAATGCCCCTGTTTGAGTCTTTGTCTCATATTTATATCATATAATATAGTTAAGCAATATCAGTCGAGTGCTGTTTTTGCGCAAATGTGATATTGATTTACAGCAGTTCAATAAATAAGAAGTTAGTATTGTGATATTTTATCCACAATATTGTCTGTTTTTGCACAAATTTGCAAACAAAAATATTACCTATAAACCCAGAACTATTGTGCGTCTCCGAGCAACACACAGCTGTTTAGTTTCTGAATGAAACTGCGTTTTGAGCGAATCAATCAGGTGAACCAGTGATTCAATGACTCATTCATGAAGAGAGCCATTTACTTCATTCCTGAATGAATCAGCCGTTTGAATGAATCAAATTAATGCTGGCAATTATTTAGAGTGTCATTTCATAAATAAAAAATCATATTTCCATATTAAAAAAACCCATTTAAGGTATAGTTCACCCACAAATTTAAATTTATTTTTGGCCGCCGAATCCTAAAAGTTTGTGTATTAAATTTTTTTCTTTTTTTTTTATGCTTTTCTCATTTAACACAATAATGACTTTAAATGATCTTTTTGAGGTAATTTCTCAACCAAATTTGATGTGCGATTAATCGCCACATCATGTAATTAATTAGATTTTTTAATATATATATTTATACATTTTTTATTTTTATATTTTTAAATTATTATTCTTACTATTATTATTTGAAATTTCATATGGATGCACTATATATAGTGCAAAGTTTCAAAAGTGCTAAAACATTTTACACCTTTTCTATTGTACATTATAATATTTATATTCAAGCCTGTGAATATCTTGAATTAAATATATCTTTAGTATCTTTAGTGTAAATATTATTTGTTAAACACCAGCAAAACACTTCAGACTTTTATATTGGCCATCATATCAGCTAGTGGCCATAACACAAAAACTTTTTTTAATAACTTTTTTATTGAACTAATGAAAAGAACATATGAATAAATCAGGCATAAATCTTTTTACAGAAATTAAATGCTTCACATTATGTTTGACGATATTTTGAAGATATTTTGTAGTAATATTTACTTTTTGAACACTTACTTTATGGATAACATAATGAATAATAATAAAAAAATGTGTTCGTGACGTTTTATCTGGTTATTTTGCATGTTTATTGTTCACTGTTTAATGTTCACAAGTGGGCAAATATGCAACCCAGTGTTATTTGCATAAAAATTACTTTTCTGTATGAATTGAATACAATATGGACATATTGAGAGCATATAAAATATTAACATTGTTACATATTTATATAAACACATAATATTTACAAATCCTTTACCTAATAAATATATTTATATACTTATATTTATGTTTAGAGACATTTTAGATTCCTTAACCCTATCCCCAAACCTAAACATAAACACATTTCAATGCAGAAAAATGTACATTGACAATAATTTTAGTTACAATATACTATTTTATAGATATTTATGAGCCTCTAATCCCACTAAACCTGTTTTTTTTTTGTTTTTTTTTGTGTGTGTGTGTGTTTTTTTTTTTTTTTAAATACATGCAGTATAAAGAAAAATATAACAGTCAAACTAGTGTTATGACTATAATTTATTTCAAAAAGTGAAATGGAGATGGAGAAAGACTTGAAAGACTTAATTTGGGTCTGTTTCTCCAGATGTGGATTACAGTTCACAAATAAAATGGGTTACTTTTTGATCATTTTATGGTGCAGTTGTGTTGTTTTATAGTCTCTTTGATTATAAATACAATAGAATCAAGTCAATACAGCCATGAATTCAATATTCACCAACTAAATAAGTATTCATAAACATTTGTACTTTTTTTTTATGAGACTGGGCTGTGTAATAAACCCAAATCTGCACTGGAGAAAAAATAATATTGCTTATAGCGCCTCCTGTGACCTGGAGAGTGCAGCGACACGTACCTGGAGCGACGCATTTCAGATTTTACATAAATGCAGGCAGACTCAAATATTTCCAAGGAGCCTTGGTTGCAAATATTGATTGACAGCTCAGTGTGAGTTTACAGACACACTGTGTCATATATGGAAATCCACTGGCTTGTGTTTGTGCAGTTTTAGTTTATGAACTGAGCTGGAAACCAGTAACATTAATAGAACGTTTGTTCAGAGTTATCTAATAATGATCTCAAAATTTGTTCATGGAAGGTTCTGAAATGTTTGTCTAACATTTTTTTAAATGTAACAAGTTGTTTCAGAATGTTCAGAGAACATTCAAAAGTAACGTTCCCAAATGGAATGTTCGATTAATGAAACATTCAAAAAACTAGAATGTTCAGAGAACACTCAGAAATAACGTTAAGGGAACGTTAGTAAAAGAACGTTGTTAGCTGGGAGACTCCTTATCCTGCATTAGGATGATTTGGCTAAACAAATTAGGAAACGCAGGTTTTGTAGGCCAGCAGTAGCAGTGACTGCGTTGAGGGGCTTACAGTTCAATGTATATGTTTATCATTTTTAACAAATGAGAGGCGTTTAGTTTCTATTTAGTTCTGCTATGATTAGGGCATTTCATATGACAGGTGACGGACACACATGATCCTGAACCAAGAGGATGGAAGCTTTTCAACAGGATCATCAGTGGAAATATATTTTTTTGTCTTGTGGGAAATATGTAAATGTCTAATGTATGTTCTGAAGGACACGCTGTAAAAAATGTGCTGCTGAATGTATATGTATAAAATAAAATAAAATACTAAAATGTAAAATAAAATTAATGAATTAAATAAAATAATATAATAAAATACTATCACAGTGTTTCACAGAATGTCTGTATATTTTGCAACTCATATCCAAGTGGTATAATATTAATATACCTATGTACTTGAGCTACCAAAATCTGATTTTTACCTCCAAATATACTAATAATTACCATAAAAATACAGGTTGTAAAACAGAAAACCACATGGTGAAAACACGTGTTATCAGAGTAACACAAATGACACTTAAATAAAGCAATAAACATTAACAGAATAACACTAAACACCCTAATGTACATTAATGATAATAAAATAAGATTCAGCTATTTAAATAAAATATAATCATACTTTTTTCACCATTAATTATACAGTAATTCATAGTTTTTACCTTTTTTACAATAAAATTACATGACCATTTACATTTTTTTACTGTATTTTTGCAATATTATACTTTTTACAGTGCAGTACTACATAAAAATAGCATCTTTTATATCTTATATAATATAGTCAAACGTCGATCAGATACTAGTTGATCTGTTCATCCACGCAGACAGACGCGGCTGGTGATGTTATTGATCGGGTTAATGCAGGACAGAGGCCGTCTGCGTTAGAGGACAAATGAAGCGTTTCAAAGCTTTCTTTCTCATTTACACAAATACAGTAAAAATATGGAGATATAAAATGAATGTGGAGCTGCCCAAATCATCAGATCTTGAGAGAATTTGATAGGAAATATTTGGGATTGGCAAATTTGAGCCCAGTTTGATCTCATTAATGTCTTGGAAAATACCTTGTAAAGCCTGACATTTGATACAACAGTTAAACAAAAATTTAGCATATGTGTTTCATGTTTTGCATCATGTTTGGTGCTCATATAGTCTGAAATAGTGAGAATATGGAGGAAAAAACAGTTCAGTTTTATTCAGAGGCCTGAGCAAAAATATGCAATTTAATGCAGATGCTGATATTTGGATAAAAAGTAAGGTCATGTAAATCAATTAGATCTTTATTACAGATTCTGGCATAAAATGCATATCAATATCTCCCAATAATATGCCTTAGAGATTAACAAATACACATGTAATGGAGATATAATTATAATTTTGAAGTTTTATTAAGTGTTAAAAATGAGATTATGTGGTTTTTATAATCAGTTATCACTGATTTTGTCATTTTTTTACAAAAAAGTCATCTGGTTTAACCAAAATTTCAGTTTTACCAAATGACACTTTTGGTTACACCGAATGACGATGTTTTCAAACAATGCTAACAGGCTGATACAAAAGGACAATCAAACATTTTATATTTAGTACAAGTTTTTAAAATATTCCAACATTTTCCATGTTTTATAGCGGTTGCACCGAATGACCTGATGTTTCGGGACATGCGTATGATCAAGAGAAAACATGAATTTATCAAATAGTTAAGAGAGAGTTAGTTACTTTGCTTCATGTGGTCCTTTGCAGGTGTCTGAATGATGTCACATCCTGTCACTTGATATTGACCACATGACTTTATATCGGTTACTCCGAATGACATCAATGAAATTAATTTTTCCGAACATTCTTTTTCATAACAAAGCAACGACTTCTAAACATAATTTTAAGATCATTTTGCACTATGTTGATATATGATGTTATAAAATCATGCCAGAATAAAAAATATATACATTTATAACATTTTAAGATATTTTAATCACAAATGAAATGGCTGTATTGGCTTTTGGACGGTTAAACCGAATGACTTTTTGACACTTCAAATCTTTAAAATACCTTTATATGTAGAAAAATATTGGATTCAATAAAAGAGATTGAGTTGTACTACCTTACATACATTGGATGTCATATCTTTGTTTTTTATTATTATTATTATTACTTTGGACATCTTTGACCCTAATATCAAATATAAGGCTTTAAAGGGTTAAATTGATTCCTACAGGCTTGGGAAATCCAATGTACCCGGAATCAGGACATTGTTTTTTTTCTGTGGTCACTTACTGTGTCCTCAATATAACCTGCAGCAGTATTGAGCTGGTTCACTTAATATGCATTAGTAAAGACTCGATCTACAGCTATCATGTAACAGGACGCTCACGGTGTCAGGTTTGAAAGAGCTTTAGGAAAGGGGTGTGTCCTCAGGTGTTAGATTGACAGCACTTGTCACACCTGTCCCCGCCCCCTTTTGAGACTTGTTTTGTTTTTTGACGGCCTTCTCTTCAGTTGGATATGTAGTGCATGCTGTGAACGTGACTGCATGGCATTACTAGAGAAACTGAGCGTGTCGTTTCACGATGGGACTGACTCTTGTTTTCCGCAGGCCGTCAGGATGTTCCTGAGGAAGAAGAAGAAGAGGAGGATGGAGATCTCCACGCCCAAGAACTTCGAGCACAGGGTGCACACGTCCTTTGACCCAGTCCAGGGCTGTTTTGTCGGTCTGCCGCCCCAATGGCAAAGCATCATAGAAACACTCAAGAGACCCAAACCTGTGGTGGATCCGTCCAGAGTCACTCAGGTGCATCTCAAACCAAAGAAGGTGAAGTCATGCATGTTCCTTCAGTGTCAGAAGAAGACACGTTTGCATTTGATGTTTATGACATTATTTGCTTCTGTATCAGAGCTGTTTTGTTGTTTATATTTGACATATTTGCAGTTAATTAACGTGTAAATATAGATAAACTATACAGTAGTATGAATGATACATACAGCAAATATATCATAATTATATTATATTATAATATATAATTAATTCTTAAAGAACATAATATATGTTTTGCATTATTTGCGAAACATTTTATGACAATTGGGCCAAAATATCAGTCGGAAAAAAAAAATTGATATTATAGTGCATAGCATTTCACTGCATAAATATTTCATTAATACAATTCTATTTAAACAATATTTTGCAATTATTATATAGTATAATTATTATATATAGTTACTAGGTAGGTGCATATTACAAAATCTCACATGTTCAGCTCATATTTTACCACAAAATCTAAAGAAACAATTAAATTATTGCTTAAAGAATTTTTTTTTTTTTTTTACCATTATTTGCTAAACTTAGTGACATTATTTTATGATAATGAAGAAAAATATCAGGCAAAAAAATGATATAGTTGATATTATTTTGCATATTTCACTGCAAAGATGTTCAAGTAACACATTTCTTTTTTTACTATTACAATAATAATAATTAAAATATATATATATATATATACATACACACACACAAAATTAATGCTTAAAGAACGTTGTATATATTTTTTGCATTATTTGCAAAACTTAGTGTCCAATTATTAATTATTTATAAAAATCTATTTATTAAAATGTGTTTATAAATGTGTTTATATATATATATATCCAAAAAGAACATTGTATATATTTTTTGCATTATTTGCAAAACTTAGTGTCCAATTATTAATTATTTATAAAAATCTATTTATTAAAATGTGTTTATAAATGTGTTTATATATATATATATATATCCAAAAAGAACATTGTATATATTTTTTGCATTATTTGCAAAACTTAGTGTCCAATTATTAATTATTTATAAAAATCTATTTATTAAAATGTGTTTATAAATGTGTTTATATATATATATATCCAAAAAGAACATTGTATATATTTTTCTGCATTATTTGCAAAACTTATTGTCATTTTTATGACAATTAGGCAAAAATATCAGGCAATATTATATATTTTTTTTTAGCATTGCATGCAAAACATAGCGACAATATTTAATGACAATTAAACAAAAATAGACTAAATATATATTGTCTCATTTGATTTTGCTGTGAAATTTGACTGAAATTTGATAGCACCTAATTTCCTTCAAATCTTCACATGAAGAGAATCTTTTCCCTGAGAAAGTTTTTCATGTTAATGTTTGCGGCTCTAGTTGTAAATAATCGCTTGTCTGTTAAACAGGTTCTGTCTCGATGTTAGGAGGAGGTTTGGTTTATATCTGTGCCAGTGTCTTTGTTATGTTTCCCCAGGGTTCTCACATATCAGCTACAACATTCAAATGTTTTAAGAATGTGACACTAAGCCTTTATATTCGCTAATTATGACCTGATAGACCTGCTCAACGCTGCTGTCACATAACCATTTACTCTAGGAGGAGCTGCTTCATCTTATATGTTGCTTTCTTGTGTCCAGTGTAAAATATTGAGACATTTTAGTGTGAGGAGAATCAATCTGTTTGTAGTAGTAATGTCTAATGATTATGGTGAATGTCTGAGATCCAGTAAAATTCAACATCACTTCAGTTAATCAAATAATTTCACAGAATTTTTTTTTGAGGGTAAAAACTCATTGTTCTCTAAAATATTTAGAAATATGATGGTAATGACAGCATTAATGAAAACAATTCTGGAGTTTATAGATTATAATTCTTTAAAATGATCCCTATAAATAAAGAATTGCATGTATATAAACTGTAATTTTCAAAGACATGGATTTTTGTTAATTGAGTGATGAAGCGCCATCTTCATCTGCAAGGCATGTTTGTTCCCGCTGGCTAAAGTTTCCCGAACAGCTGGAATGTGAAGCATGATGTGTTCAAAACCGGTGTAATTAAAGCGCTCATGCATCACATGCATTATGTAATTGCGTCTGCCTCCTGCAAATGGTGATTCTCTGAATATGCAGTAGTGATCTACTGTATGACAGTCACAGCTAAGAGGGAACGTTCTCAGAACGTTGTTGCAAGGTTCTCTCAAAGTTATGAACAAACATTCTTCCAGTGAAGTTAATAAAACATTTGTTCAGCATTAACTGGTCTTTAGCAATGTTTTAAAAAATAAAAACATTATTTATGCATTGCTCATGGAATATTTTTACTTGAAATGTTTTAGTTGGATGTTCGCCTAACATTCTTCACCCTCTGGTCCTCCTCACTTTGCAGTAAAAAATGACAGAAATTTCTATTTTTTTATTTCAATGACATGAATGTACTCTATTTTAGTTTGATAATGTTTTTTTATTTAATATTTTGTATTTTTAAGGGTTGTTATGGCACTAAATTATATTTTTGCCATAGTTATAATCCATTTATTCACTTTGTGAGCATACACCTGAAAATGAAATTTTCAACTTAATCTGTCATAAATCTTCAACGTTTAGTTTCTTTTTAAAGATGGCACTTGGTAGATTATTGCTGAAGTGAAAAAGAGGAACTTAAATAAGTTATATATTTTACATTTATTTTTATGAAAAATAAACAAAAATGCTATTTTCAATTTTTATAAGAAATATATGTTTTCCAAAACACGTTTTACTCTAAAACTGAGAGAAAGACAAAGCTGTAAATCTAAACAAGTTGTGTTCCAAATTTGAGGTTGATATCTCAAAAATTGAGCCTTCAGTAAGATTTTTTTTGGCCGCAGTACCAAACGCTTCCTCTAGATGAAATTTGTTTCCCATTCATTTCAAATGTGCTGATTTTTGACCACAAGGAGTACAATTTTTTTTTTTCAGGACCTTTTTGAATCATGTCCATGAAATTTTGTTTGTGTGTGTGTTCACATAGCAAGTGAAAAAAGTTTCATACCATTCTGATAAAGTAAAAATTTCATTTATAGAGCGCTTTATTCAATTTTAGCTGTAAAGCAGCTCTATCTCAATTCAGTTCAATAATAGCATCAGTTCTGCAAAGTTCTTCAATTACAAAACAAATTTTATTCAACTATAAGCAGCTCTACAGAAGACTCAAGTTTTTTTTTCTCATCTCATGTCAGTGCAGTCAAATCTATAATGTTACTGAATATTAATTATCTTTTAAAATATAGTCAGTTTTGATGTCGTGTTTAACTCTCTCTTCCAGAGCATCGTGCGTGGCAGTTTCATCGGACACGAGGACTACATTTCTGCGGCGATCGCTCAGATGAGTCGACTCTCTGTTACCAGCTCAAACTCGTTAAGGAGAACCAGCCCGTCTTTGCGAAAAAGAGCGCAGTCTCTGGGGCGTCTGGGTGAGTTAGCCGAAGGAGAGACGTACGAGTATCTGGAACTGAATGAGGCGAATCTGAGAAATGGTCAGCCGGTCTTGGACTGGCGCACCAGATCCCGACAGGTCCAGAGTGAGAGTGGAAATCCGCAGCCTGATCTCAAGAAGAGCTTCACCTTAAACCCCAATGACTCACGGACAAGGTCTAAATCAATTCACGAGGCGACGATGTTCTCGGAACAACCAGCGCTTATGCCTCGGGACATTTTACTCTCACCTAGAACTGTTCCCGAACGGCTCGGCATCGCTAAAATGGACAGTAAATCCATCCAGAGACCTGTATCGTGTTTCTACAGCACATACAGCGAAAACGATGGAGCAAAACTGATCTCAGGACAGCCGAAGATGGAAACGCAGAAGAGGCCACAGTCCACCTACAACTTTAAGGTGTGTCAAGTCATTTATTTTTATATAGCGCTTATACAATATTGTTAATATAGTTCAGTTCAATAGCAGTGCAAAGTTCATCAATTATAAAATAAATTCAATTCAGTTATAAAGCAGCTCTTCAGAAGACGGTAGTGTGATTATTCAGCTCAATTCAGTTCAGTGTTGATTCAGTTCAGTTCAATAGCTGTGCAAAGTTCATCAATTATGAAATGAATTAGATTCAGCTGTAAAGCAGCTCTAGAGAAGACATTTTTTGTGCTGAAGACTTAAACAGCCTTGTAACACAATTACGCGGTTCACATTTCCTGCTTGCAATCACATCATTCTTTATAGGGCACAGCTGATTGGTTCCTGCTGTATCAGTAGGATACAGCCTTCAAATACTTGGTCAGCATTTGCAGTGCGCTTTCTGAAACCCTCCACCCTCCCCAGCTCCACCTGTATAGATCTGCTATGAGTAATTCATGTATGTTATATTGTACAACAGCAGCATGTCTTACTTGCTCATAGCAGCGTGAAATGTCTGTATTGGCAGTAGCGCGTAAGCAGCACCAGCAATTACCAAATGCAGCAGCAACAGCAAAGACCAACAGAAGCAGCAATAACAGCAGCAAAAGCAATAACAACAGCAATAAAAACAGCAGCAGCAATGACAGCAGTAGCAGTAGAAATAGCAACAGCAACAACCAACAGCAGCAGGAGCAATAACAACAGCAATAAAACAGCAGCAGAAATAACAGCAGCAGCAATAACCGACAGCAGCAGCAGTAATAACAGCAGCAGAAGCAGTAATAACCGACAGCAGCAACAATAACAGCAGCAGTAATAACCGACAGCAGCAGCAATAACCGACAGCAGCAGCAGTAATAACAGCAGCAGCATCAATAACAGCAGCAGTAATAACCGACAGCAGCAGTAATAACAGCAGCAGCATCAATAACAGCAGCAGTAATAACCGACAGCAGCAGTAATAACAGCAGCAGCATCAATAACAGCAGCAGTAATAACCGACAGCAGCAGTAATAACCGACAGCAGCAGCAGTAATAACCAACAGCAGCATCAATAACAGCAGCAGTAATAACCGACAGCAGCAACAATAACCGACAGCAGCAGCAACAATAACAGCAGCAGAAGCAGTAATAACCAACAGCAGCATCAATAACAGCAGCAGTAATAACCAACAGCAGCATCAATAACAGCAGCAGTAATAACCAACAGCAGCAGCAGTAATAACCAACAGCAGCATCAATAACAGCAGCAGTAATAACCGACAGCAGCAACAATAACCGACAGCAGCAGCAACAATAACAGCAGCAGAAGCAGTAATAACCAACAGCAGCATCAATAACAGCAGCAGTAATAACCAACAGCAGCATCAATAACAGCAGCAGTAATAACCAACAGCAGCAGCAGTAATAACCAACAGCAGCATCAATAACAGCAGCAGTAATAACCGACAGCAGCAACAATAACAGCAGCAGTAATAACCGACAGCAGCAGCAACAATAACAGCAGCAGAAGCAGTAATAACCAACAGCAGCATCAATAACAGCAGCAGTAATAACCAACAGCAGCATCAATAACAGCAGCAGTAATAACCAACAGCAGCATCAATAACAGCAGCAGTAATAACCGACAGCAGCAACAATAACAGCAGCAGCAACAATAACAGCAGCAGTAATAACCAACAGTAACAGCAGCAGCATCAATAACAGCAGCAGTAATAACCAACAACAGCAGCAACAATAACAGCAGCAGTAATAACCAACAGCAGCAGCAATAACAGCAGCAGTAATAACCAACAGCAGCAGCAGCAATAACAACAACAGCAGCAATAACTAACAGCTGCAGCAACAGGAGCAATAACAACAGCAATAAAACAGCAGCAGCAATAACAGCAGCAGCAACAATAGCAGCAGCAGCAACAATAACAGCAGCAGTAATAACCGACAGCAGCAACAATAACAGCAGCAGTAATAACCGACAGTAACAGCAGCAGCAATAACAGCAGCAGCAATAACCAACAGTAACAGCAGCAGTAATAACAGCAGCAGCAACAATAACAGCAGCAGCAATAACCAACAGTAACAGCAGCAGTAATAACAGCAGCAGCAACAATAACAGCAGCAGCAATAACCAACAGTAACAGCAGCAGCAATAACAGCAACAGCAGCAACAGGAGCAATAACAACAGCAATAAAACATCAGCAGAAATAACAGCAGCAGAAATAACAGCAGCAGAAATAACAGCAGCAGCAGCAGAAATAACAGCAGCAGCAGCAGTATAGCAGATCTATTCCGCCAAGTTATGACAGAAAACGTTTAATGATAACAACACTGCCTAGATGTTGTTGATAAAGCTTGTTTTAAACCCAAAATATTCTTTTAATATTCTTCCAGTGTAATAAGTTGCTTCCTACTTTTGTCTGAAGAACTCAATAGACGTCATATTTATCCTTGAATACAGGTGAACTCACCGACCTACGCAGCCATTTCCAAACCCAACGGCACTAGTAGTCCAAAACCCGGGCATGGATTAATCGGCCTCCAAACCACACGTCGTTCCTCCAACGACATCCCGGATGGCATTTCTCCCAACAAAACCTCTGGGATTCCGGCCTCAATACCACTGACCCAAGACAGCCCATCCCAGCCCAGACCTCCACCGACAGGCTCGCCTGCGAGTCCCGCCGGAGCCTCCTCGCCCAGTCTGAGACCTTCCCAGACGCCCACCAGTATCCCGGAGCTGCCCAAAGTCACACACGAGCAGTTCAAAGCTGCCCTGCAGATGGTTGTGGACAATGGGGATCCTCGCTCTTATCTGGAAAGCTTCGTGAAGATCGGAGAAGGATCCACGGGTGTGGTTTGCATCGCCCGGGAGAAGCACAGCGGACGTCAGGTTGCGGTGAAGATGATGGACCTGAGGAAGCAACAGAGGAGAGAACTGCTCTTCAATGAAGTATGAGAAAACTAGTATGACTGATTTCCATAATGTGACATTTGTAAAACAAAACTTTTAATGAGATCTTAATGAGAAGTTAAACAATGAAAACTTTTAAAACAAAACTAAAGGGATCAAGCCATTCAGAAATGATGACTTGCTTTAAAGAAGTGTTGTTGTATGAATAAATAAATAAAATAAGTAAATTAACTTTTATTATATATATATATATATATATATATACACTGCCCTCCAAAAGTTTGGAAACACCCCTGCAAAGTGTGGTTTTGGACGATATCAGCATAAATCCTTATCGTTTTTTGGTGCAAATACATTACAGTAACTTGACATTATCATTGAAGACCAGCAATAATAATGTCAATATATACATGTCAAAATCAGACATAATAATAATAATAGTTATGGTTATGGTTAATAATGGTTACTGGTTTAAACTTGGCCCAGGTTTGTAAAAGATTTTTGGGTCAGCACATCTTAATAGCTTCAACAATTGATTGCCAATTAAGTTTAAAATACAATGAACCAATCAGAACCCAGTTTAGGTCAGATAGCTGCTAATGGTGGATATTTTGATGAATCAAAAAGTTTTTTTCTATGTATAAACTGTTTATATAATAAAATATGTTTTCGTAGCTTGTGTTGTCCCTTATCAGTGCAAAATTATCACAAATTAAAAAGGATTCATGCCAATATTGTCCAAAACCCATTTTACTAGGGCGTTTCCAAACTTTTGTTGGGCAGTGTATGTATGATATATATATATATATATATATATATATATATATATATATATATGTATATATATATATATATGTATATGTGTATATAATATTATAATATAAAAAAATTAACATTATATAACTTTTATGATATGATAGAAAAAAAATGTATAATAAAAATTTTAATGACACACATTAAAGAACCACATGAGTATTGTTGTATAAATGTAAATTATATATATATAGAGTAAAAATATATTATATAAAAATTATATTAACAAATTAATATATATATATATATGTATGTAATCGTGAAAATGATTTCTGGATGTCATTACTCACAGGTGGTTATCATGCGAGACTACAGGCATAAAAACGTGGTAGAGATGTACAAGAGTGCTCTGGTGGGTGAAGAGCTCTGGGTCATCATGGAATACCTGCAGGGCGGCGCTCTTACCAACATCGTCTCAGAAACCAGGTAATGAACTAGTCTTACATCTTTTTTAACACACCTGAATGATTGATTCCTCAGATCATGTGTGTCGATGAGGAAAGTCTTCTGTTACGGACACAGACACTGATGTCATAGTGATGTCATTCAGAAAGTGTAGAAATGCTTATCTTAAGATCAGTCCGTGCAAAACATGGACTGCCGGCACAGTTTAGATCTTCTCCCAGACAGTATCTTAAAAACTTCACTAAAGCAGAACAACAAGATTTTTTGTTTTTTTGCTGGCTCAAGTCTGCTGTAATAAAAGAGTTGCATAACAGTTTGGGAACTGGAAACTTTCCAAGCACCGTTGAGTTTCTTTTTACAGTCTTTATTGATGTTTCTCACACACCCTGGTTCATCTTTGTTCTAAAACTGTTACATCAAGTATTAAACGCCTGCGATGAAGTCAGCCCAGATTGCAGTTTTTGTGTAATAAGTTTTGCAATACTTCATGTAAGTATGCAATGTGAATGCAGATTTTTGCAATGTGCAGATGCAATGCACCAAGGCTGCTTTTATTTGATCAAAAATACAGTAAAAATTGATACAGTGAATATATAGTAAAGTGTAATTTATTCCTGTGATCAAAGCTGAATTTTCAGCAGTCTTCAGTGTCACATGATCCTTCAGAAATCATTCTAATATGATGATTTGATGCTCAAGAAACATTTATGATTATTCAGGTAGCTAGATATAAACAGTTTAGCTTAAACTTTTTTTATGCTGCTGAATGTGTGTGTGTGTGTTTAGACTAACAGAGGAGCAGATCGCTACAGTGTGTGAATCCGTGCTGCAGGCGCTCAGTTATCTTCACGCTCAGGGCGTCATTCACAGAGACATCAAGAGTGACTCCATTTTACTGACACTGGATGGCAGGGTAAGACTGACTCTACACTGAAACCGTAACATCCACAACTGTGAATATTATTTAAAGGGGCCATGAACTGCATTAAAAAAATTATTATGTTCTCTTAGGACCACTTATAATGTTATCAAGATTTTTACATCAAAAAACATCCTTATTTAGAAGTAATTTCTATCCTGTTTTTAACCCTCTCTTTCAAACACTGTTTTGATGGGCGTCGCAGTCAAGACTTGGAAGTAAACGCCCACTGCTATGATTGGGTAACAGTTTTGCATATTAGAAACATTTTCAACGTCCTCGCCATTACATGTGTGGAATTGTTTAGAAAGCTTCCGAAGTTGAAAAATATATAGCTTGTCAACAATGTGCTTTATAAGGCAAATAAAGTACTTGGAGTTTCCACAGTTATAACTGACAAAGGATGATTTATGATGTTTTGTGTAAACAGAATTATGAATGAATGTACCCATGTTTATTCTTATAGTTCATCTATTTCGATAAAGTGAACAAAAGTATATATTGCCAAGATGTCTCTTACTGAAGCTTTTATTCAGGATTACAGCGAATGGCTTTGATCAAAGCAATAACAAAAACAGCTTCTCTATGTGCTTCTTCCATATTAGGGCTGTCACGATATTAGATTTTTCACACCTCAGTTATTGTGGCCAAAAGAATTCACAGTATCGATATATCACAATATTTATAGAATCCTTGGGGGGAAAAAATGTATCAATCTAAATAATTTTTACTTTAAAAAATGTGCAGCAACCCTGAAAGAGAAAAATGAAATAAAGTCAAATTTAAGGCTTTTTAAGACCTGAAGAAATAAAAATGAATACTAGCCTAGTAGGAGTATAGGACCAATCAAATGAAATCATTATCAACAAAATCCATCTTTGCGATACAGAGGTGACACAGAATGAGAAGTGGCATTAGTATATTTACACAGCATTTACAATTTAATTCAATATTGAAATAATATTTAACTTTTTAATTAAAATGTACTTTAAATATGACACTAAACTGCCATTAGGTGGCAGCAAGTCACTGTCTTAACGAGTGAGTGAGTGAGTCATTCATTCAACCGATTTGTTCAAATGACTGATTCATTCAGGAACGATTATTTATTGATTGGGTCATTTAATCATTCGTTTTAAACGCGGATTCAGTCAGTATATATAAAAACATTTGTCTGTTGCATACGGGGACTGCTCTGCTGTTCATCATTTGAAATGTTCATTGACGAAATAAAGAAAAAAACAAACAATATTAACAATACTGTGTCTAAAATATAACTCACATTGTTCATTTTATTCATTTATATATTAAGTTAAATGAACATTGCATTTGTGCTGATTTGGGGAAAACGGCACTCTTGCTCGTGTCATATGGTAATATAACTACATCATATTATATGATATAATGACAAAAACTCATCAGGGCAAAAATCTCCGTGTATCTTGAATTTTGAGGGCAAATAACTGCATGCTTACGTCACGCTGAATAAGACGAGTAAAGAAAACGTGGTACTTATAAAAATATTTAAAATTTTGAATAAATGAACACAGAAAATCGCTGTTAATATAACATTTCCCATTCCATGACTAGTAAAATAATCGCAACTTACTCTCTGTAAAATGGCGATGGTGATGGACACGGAGGTGCAATACTGCCACCTGAGAGCTCAAGCAGGTACTGCGCTGGAGTATTTACATGTCATGATATCATAAGAGTCCTATTCATTTTAAATATTGTGGTTATTGCCAAAACCGGTATATCGTGACACCCTAAATTAACACGATATCGATATTTCATCATGCTTTGAATATCACGACTATCATCAATACCGGTATATTGCGACACCCCTATTCCATATCCCATAATCCAATGCATTATCCCCATAAATGCCGGGGCAAAAGAAAAAGAAAGCAAATCTTAATATTTAATATCAAACAAAGCAATAGTGGCACACTGTTACTCACACTTGTGTGACATTACTGTTGGATCCAATGTAGTTTTCACTGCATCATCTTTTATTTTCAGGTTCTCAAAAGCCTCAGACTTAGTGCTGTTTAAAAATGAATCAAACAGTGACACGATCTGACTGGAACTTCACTCATCCATGCTTTCTTAATGTTTGGATCACAAGAGACACAACTTCACATCTTGTAATCCTCAGAGGAAACTCTACAGTCTTGTCTCATATTTACTACAACATGACGTGCGACCTCTCATGTGTCAAAAGATCAAGGAAAATTAGATTTTTTTGTCGCTTGAAGACCCAAGTTTGTTTTGAGGATGAAAAATGTACCAAGCATGATGTTCTCCCACCATTCCTTATTTCGAACTGCTCTTCTCCATGTGTTTTTGCGTCATCTCCAGTCGCTTTCATATGTAAATTGCATGAGCTTATTTTTCGTCCATTATATCGAAAGATCTTGAAAATTGTATTTTCTTTTATGTTGTGGTGTAGTTATATCTCATTCTCATCGTTTCACAGGTCAAACTGTCCGACTTCGGATTCTGTGCTCAGATCAGCAAAGACATTCCCAAGAGGAAGTCGTTAGTGGGAACTCCGTACTGGATGGCTCCTGAAGTGGTTTCCAAGACGCCGTACGGCACTGAGGTCAACAAACTCAATCACGCATATAAACAAGTTCCTGGAATATGATTCTTTGTATCAGATCACACACAGGTCTCAATTAGTTAATGCATTAACTAAGAACAATATATATTTAAAACCATTTAGTAATTAGAATTCTAATCAGAATTATTAGAACATGTGCATTAGTAAAACTTGCTGACATATTAGTAAGTCGTGCAAATGAATTTTAATTCTTTTAGTTTTGGTTCTCTATAACTTTATCTTGACTTACAGAAGAATACCAACATTGTTCTGACTGGTAAACCACTGACTGCTCAGGAAACGTTCAGTACACGAGTGACTGTAAAACTACTGCAGTTCTGATTCTTGAGAATGTTATTTTTGTTGTTTCATTATGACTTTCGGCTTCTCCTGAAATCCTTCGGAATTTGGAATCATTGGCTGTATTACAGAAACTTCCTATCTTATGTTTTGACTTCATGGTTACTGAACAGATAGGATGTTTCTGTAATCCAAACGTTACAGAGGAAGAGACTGTGATATCTGCTGAAGCTCATGTTGTCTGGTGTTTGTAGGTGGATGTGTGGTCTCTGGGAATCATGGTGGTGGAGATGGTTGATGGAGAACCTCCATACTTCAGTGAGACGCCGATCGCAGCGATGAAGAGACTGCGGGACGAGCCAGCGCCTACTGCCAGAAACGCCAGCAAGGTAAAACCAACAACACGGCAAAACAGAACATGAATATGATCAAAAGTATTAAAAATGTGGAACCATTTTACAAGAAGATCTCATAATGCATCAACATTAAGACAGTATTTATTAATCTTTATTAAGTTATTAATCTTTTACTAACTATTCATCTTTATTTTATATTATTAATGTTCACTCAGGTCCATTAAATAATGTATTAGTACATGTTAAAATTAACATTAATTAAGAATAATCAATGCTTTAGCAGTATTTTTCTAATGTAGTTTACTCGTGTTAACAAATGAAACCGTGTTGTAAAATGTTGCCGAAATCATTTTCGTTAACTGAAATAAAATACAATATTAAATGAAACACTTAAACTTGATGGCGTGAAAATATTATCAATGGAAATACTGAAATATAAATTAAACTGAAAAATAAATTGAAGCTAAATAAAAAAAAAAAAATGTTAAAATCACATAGAAATGACTAAAACGTAAATTAAAATGCAAACTAAAATAAAAGTGAATTCAAAATGTAAATAAATACTATAATACTAAAACCACACTGATTTTGTGCAGGAATTAATAGAAATAAAATCACTAAATTATATCATGATCATAAACCCAAGTATGGAAGAGGATTAGTAATAGTAAAAAAATAAAACCATCTCGAGATTAAATTCATTATAATGTGAGATTAAACCTGTTAAATTTAGAGAAAAAAAGTTAAAATACAATGTCAAGAATAAAATCATTAAGAATAAAATCAAAATTTAAGTGTTTATTCAACACATTTTTGAACTTTATTCTCGAATTTTAATGATTTTCTCAACATTTTATTTCAACTTTTTTTTCCTCAAAATTTAACCCTTTTTCTCAAAACACAATGCCTTTATTCTCGAAATGTAATGATTTTATTCTTAACATTTTATTTCAACTTTTTCTCGAAATTTAAGAAGTTTTTCTTGAAATGCAACGACTTTATTCTCCAAATTTAATGATTTTATTCTCATTTTATTTTGACTTTTTTTCTTGAAATTTAACGAGTTTTTCTTGAAACGCAACAAATGTATTCTCAAAATTTAATGTCTATTCTCAACATTTTATTTCAATTTTTTTCTCAATTTTACGCATTTTTTCCTGAAACGCAATGACTTCATTCTCGAAATTGAATGAGTTTATTCTCGACAATATATTGCGACTTTTTTATTTTTTATTTAACAAGTTTAATTTTTTCATTATTGCTTGGCCCTAATCCTCTTCCATACACAAGTCTCCAAGTTTGCATATAGAAAATGAAGTCTATTTTTAGGACAATCAAGCTATTTTTTGTCATTGTGATGTTTTTTATCATTATTTAAGCAATTAGGCGATTAAATTCTCATGTGCAGTAATTATGGGATGTTCATATACTCCTGTCGAACAGATCTCTCCTGTCCTGAGGGACTTCTTGGACTCGATGTTGACCCGCGACCCCGTGCAGAGAGCCAATGCCGGCGATCTCCTCCAGCACCCCTTCATGCTGCAGTGCGCGTCTCCCCGCTGTCTGGTCCCTCTGGTGGAGCAGTACCGCAAACGCATGTCCCGCTGCTGAGCACAGCCTCCAGCGCTCCCGTACTGATGGAGCTTCCTGTACGCACTTTTGTGACTGCCAGAGTTCTGTAGCTTTGTGTTTCCCTGAACTGTTTACATTCCCACTGGAGACCAACAGTGTCCCAAAACGGAACATTCGGTCAGCATTTATCCAATTCCAAATTGTGCTTCATTCTGTTGCAATGAACCTTAGTCAGGTTAGACGAAAATGAACTTAAACGTCATTTCAAACTAAATCTAGGAGTTTGAAACAGCTTGTCGAAGTGAACTTTTCAGAAAAGTCCGAACACCTTCGAACTGTCATTGGTCCATGGTGATGATGCAATATGTGGGTGTGGCTCTGAGGCTCCGCCCTCTTCAAAATGATTCATTTTCATGTCAAAACCTAAATATGGTGCCACTTTGATTAAGGTTTACTGCACAATTATGTGCAAGTGCATTAGAATGAATTTGGAAAACAATTTGTCACAAGCTTTTCTAGTTGCAAAACATTGTGCATTTGCTTGGTATTAAATGCATCTGATGAGATCAGAATCATGCAATCATTGATTTTAAAATGTAACTTTTATTGCTGTACAGTAAGATAAATGTGCCTATGACACTGAACCCTTATTTGCAGACGCTGAATGTTGTTGTTTTTTCTTCCAAGATGTAAAAGGACAATAAATGTTTTTTTATAATTCACCACATCTTGCGAATATTTCCTTAATAGCATGTCAAATGTGTTTCTCATCTTCAAAAAGCATTTATGTTACAAAATGCATACAAATCTGCATGGTGTAAACATGCAGGAAATGGCGTGTGAACTGCTTTACCACATGAAGCTGTTAAAGCATGCCTGATGATTGATGGCTGTTTACAAGAACATTGTTGTCATAATTATAATACTTTAGATGAAGGTCAGATTAGGAGCTGTTCTTTTCAAAGGGTCCAATAACTTGCACAAAGGTAGTCACCTTCCTGTAGCCAATCGTTTTGACCACACTCCGATTTTATCGGATGTTGTGCAGCATGAACATGTAGCAGATCTGTTGCTGCACATGAAGTGTATGAGCGTGTTCACTTAGGTGGCGGTATGTCAGCTTATCTACCACCTGATAAGCTTGTTATTTACTTATGTAGCACTTAAATTCTTGAAGCTCACTACTGGGGATTTTATTTTCTGGACATCTTTGCTTGCGTCATTGTTTTAGGAACACTAGTTTTCATTCTTGAAATGTGTGTGTACGTCATGCTTTTCTGCTGAATTGAAAGCAGAAATGGATTTACCGATTAGTTACACTCTCGTTTCTTGAGGCTCAGTGAATGCACAAAGAGGCAGATAATAGAAGTGAAGAGGAACTTCTTTTCATTCTTGTGTTCTATTTCAAGGGTGTTGTTGAGTGGAGATGAGTCGGGACGTCCTTCACGCAGAGGTGTCTGCAGCATCTATCAGAGGACCTTTGATAAAGTCGCTGCCATGAAGTCAAACAAAGATAAAAACAGATTCCTGACTTTCAAATCCCATTAGAGGACAGCAGCTTGTCCTACTTTAACATTACATGATGTGTATTTCTTGTATTTTCTTGTATGTATATTTCCATTTTTGAAGTTTTTGAAAGAAGTCTCTTCTGCTCACCAAGAATGCATTTATTTGGTCAAAATACAGTAAAAATTGTGAAATATTTTTACAATGTAAATCAGCTGTTTTCTATGTGAATATATAGTAAAGTGTAATTTATTCCTGTGCTCAAAGCTGAATTTTCAGCATCATTACTTTACATACATTATTTTCAAACAATGCTAACAGGCTGATATCTATCAAACATTTTATATTTAGTAAGGTTTTTGAAATATTAACAACCTTTCCCTTTTTATAACCGTTGTACCGATGCGTATGATCAATTGAAAACTTGAATGTTTTAAATATTTAAAAGAGAGTTTGTTACTTTGCTTCATGACCATGTGGTCCTTTCCAGGTTTCTGAATGATGTCACATGATTTGACCACATGACTGGATCCAAAATGGTCCCTTTGGTTACTCCGAATGACATCAATGAAATTAATTTTTCCAGACATTCTTTTTCATAACAAAGCAACGACTTCTACACATAATTTTAATACCATTTTGAACCATGTTGATATATGATGTTATAAAATCATGCCAGAATAAAAAATATAAATTTATTACATTTTAAGATTTTAATCACAAATTAAACCGAATGGACGGTTAAACCGAATGACCTTTTGACACTTCAAAATCTTTAAAATACCTTTATATGTCGCAAAATATAATTAAAACCTTATATACTTTGGACATAATATCTTTGTTTTTAATTATTATTAAAACCTTTGGACAAAAAAATTACCCGTCATGTCATTGACCCACATACATACATATTTACATACTTATTCATATACATATTTAGACATATAGTTATCAACCAGAGTACCTCCAAATATAAATACATAGATACATTCATCTGGTTACACAACCCCTTCCTCCATTCACAAACAAATATCTCTTTTCTTACTTTTGAGTTGTACACAGTCCATGTCTTTCAAAAGTGTCTACTTGTAATCTCAGTCACAATCTGTTCCCATTGTATTTTTGTTGGGGCAATTTGCTGTTAGTAGAAACCTCAATAAATATTTATCACTGTTATTCACTGAATCCAGTATATCTCCAAAGAATAGAATATAACCTGTTTCCCATATCTCAGTCTCAAAAAATCTCCTGCATAATTGTATTTATTTCTTTCCAAAACACTTTTAAAACTAGGCAAGACCAAAAAATATGTACATGATATCCCACATTGGCTCCAACAAGATCCTTGATTTGTTACTCTTTTTTTTGTTTAGCTTTCAGTTTTGGAGTAATAAGAATTGAATTTTTGAAGAATTGTATTTTTCTGGTCAAACACTGTGTGCTAGAGGTATGACTAATATATTCAAAGGATGGAAACAACCAAGGAGGTGTTAGTTTTCTATATAAGGATATCAACAACTAAAGGTTGTGTTCCTGACCCCACACCACTTTTAACTCTTGATAAAAACCCTGTCCCTGTGTTCTTTCCTTTCACATCCTTATTTGGATCTCTGTTAGCCTCTATAAAAACCAAGCACTAGTGGTTTGTGTCTCTGAAGTTCCCTCAGCCGAGGAGTGCTCATCAACTCTCACTGTACCTGGAAATATCAAGCAGACACTATGGGTGATGCTATGATGGCAGAGTTCGGAAAGGCTGCTCCCTTCCTGAGGAAGTCGGATAAAGAGCGTCTCGAAGCTCAGACAAGAGCCTTTGACATCAAGACCGAATGCTTTGTTGTGGATGAAAAGGTGGAGTTTGTGAAGGGGCAAATTGTCAGCAAGGAAGGAGGGAAGGTGACTGTTAAAACTGAGGATGGGAGAACAGTGACCGTCAAGGATGGGGACGTCCATCCCCAGAACCCGCCTAAATTCGATAAAATCGAAGACATGGCGATGCTCACTTTCCTTCACGAGCCCGCAGTGCTGTTCAACCTCAAAGAGCGTTACGCAGCCTGGATGATCTACACCTACTCAGGGCTGTTCTGTGTCACAGTCAACCCTTACAAGTGGTTACCCGTGTACGACTCAGATGTAGTCTCTGCTTACAGAGGTAAGAAAAGAACAGAGGCCCCGCCTCACATCTTCTCCATCTCAGATAACGCTTATCAATACATGTTAACCGATCGGGAGAACCAATCTGTCCTTATCACTGGAGAATCCGGTGCTGGGAAGACTGTCAACACCAAGAGAGTCATTCAGTATTTTGCAAGCATTGCTGCCTCTGGTGGAGCGGCTGGAAAGAAAGACTCTAGCAAGGGAACCCTGGAGGATCAGATTATTCAGGCTAATCCTGCACTCGAGGCTTTTGGCAATGCTAAAACGGCCAGAAACGACAACTCCTCCCGCTTTGGAAAATTCATCCGCATTCATTTTGCGACAAGCGGTAAACTCGCTTCAGCTGATATCGAAACATACCTGCTGGAGAAGTCTCGGGTGACCTTTCAGCTAAAGTCTGAGAGGAACTACCATATTTTCTTTCAAATACTGTCCAATGAAAAGCCTGAACTGCTGGACATGCTGTTGATAACTAATAATCCATATGACTACTCTTACATCTCCCAAGGAGAAGTAACCGTCGCTTCCATCAATGACAACGAGGAGCTGCTTGCTACCGACAAGGCATTTGATGTACTCGGCTTCACGTCAGAAGAAAAGATAGGAGTCTACAAGCTGACAGGTGCTATCATGCACTATGGCAATATGAAATTCAAACAGAAACAGCGTGAAGAGCAGGCAGAGCCTGACGGTACTGAAGATGCAGATAAGGCTGCATATCTAATGGGGTTGAACTCTGCTGACCTACTCAAAGGACTCTGCCATCCAAGGGTCAAAGTAGGCAATGAGTATGTAACAAAAGGACAGGGTGTGGACCAAGTGTATTATTCTGTTGGTGCACTGGCAAAGTCAGTGTATGAGAAAATGTTCAACTGGATGGTGGTAAGAATCAACCACTCCCTTGACACCAAGCAAAATCGTCAGTATTTCATTGGTGTGCTAGACATAGCAGGCTTTGAGATCTTCGATTTCAACACATTTGAACAACTCTGCATCAATTTTACAAACGAAAAGCTGCAACAGTTTTTCAATCACCACATGTTCGTCCTGGAACAAGAGGAATATAAAAAAGAAGGAATTGATTGGGAGTTTATTGACTTCGGGATGGATCTGCAAGCCTGCATTGATCTGATTGAGAAACCCCTTGGGATCATGTCCATTCTGGAGGAAGAGTGCATGTTTCCAAAGGCCAGTGATCAGACATTCAAAGCAAAGCTTTATGACAACCACCTGGGCAAGACAAACATTTTCCAGAAGCCACGAGTTGTGAAGGGAAAGGCAGAGGCACACTTTGCCTTATCCCACTATGCAGGTATTGTTGACTATAATATTGCCGGCTGGCTGGTGAAAAACAAAGACCCACTGAATGAAACAGTAGTTGGCCTCTATCAGAAGTCTTCTCTGAAGTTGTTGAGTCTTCTATTCTCAAGTTATGCAGGAGATGCTTCTGAAAAGTCAGGTGGGAAAGGAGCCAAGAAAAAGGGGTCATCTTTTCAGACAGTGTCCGCCCTGCACAGGGAAAACCTTAACAAGTTAATGACCAATCTGAAAACCACACACCCACACTTTGTTCGCTGTTTAATTCCAAATGAGAGCAAGACTCCTGGAATCATGGATAACTGCCTGGTCATGCACCAGCTTCGCTGCAATGGTGTACTAGAGGGCATCAGGATTTGCAGAAAAGGATTCCCAAACAGAATCCTCTATGGAGATTTCAAACAGAGGTACAGAATCCTAAATGCATCTGCCATCCCAGAGGGCCAGTTCATTGAAAACAAGAAGAGTGCAGAGAAGCTGTTAGGGTCACTAGACATTGACCACACGCAATACAAATTTGGCCACACAAAAGTCTTTTTTAAAGCTGGCCTGCTTGGTACGTTAGAGGAGATGCGAGACGACCAACTTGCTCGTATCATCACTGGGATCCAAGCTTATGCTCGTGGATTACTGATGAGGGCAGAGTACCAGAAACTGGTGGAGCGCAGAGATGCCCTCATGGTCATCCAGTGGAACCTTCGTTCCTTCCTCGGTGTGAAAAACTGGCCATGGATGAAATTATTCTTCAAGATAAAACCTTTGCTGAGGAGTGCTGAGTCTGAAAAGGAGATGGCAAACATGAAAGACGAATTCGGTAAGTTGAAGGAAGCTTTGGAAAAATCCGAGGCCAGGAGGAAAGAGTTGGAAGAGAAAATGGTCGGTCTGCTTCAAGAGAAGAATGACTTGTTCCTTCAGCTGCAATCAGAGCAAGACACTCTAACTGATGCTGAGGAACGATGTGAACAGCTGATAAAAAGCAAGATCCAGCTAGAAGCCAAAGTGAAAGAGCTGTCAGAACGTATAGAGGACGAGGAAGAGATAAACGCAGACCTCACAGCCAAGAAACGCAAGTTGGAGGATGAATGCTCTGAGCTCAAGAAAGATATAGATGACCTGGAGTTAACACTGGCCAAGGTGGAAAAGGAAAAACACGCAACTGAGAACAAAGTAAAGAATCTGACTGAAGAAATGGCATCCCTCGATGAAAATATAATGAAACTCACCAAAGAGAAAAAAGCTCTACAAGAGGCTCACCAGCAAACACTGGATGACCTTCAAAGTGAGGAGGACAAAGTGAATACATTGACAAAAGCTAAAGCCAAGCTCGAACAACAGGTGGATGATCTTGAGGGCTCATTGGAACAGGAAAAAAAAGTTAGGATGGACTTGGAGCGTAGCAAGAGAAAACTGGAAGGAGATGTAAAACTGACTCAGGAGAATGTAATGGATTTGGAGAACGACAAACAGCAGCTAGAGGAAAAACTTAAAAAGAAAGACTTTGAGATTAATCAGCTGAATGGAAAGGTTGAGGACGAGCAAATGGCTTCAGTGCAGTTGCAGAAAAAGCTAAAAGAAAATCAAGCTCGAATTGAAGAACTGGAGGAGGAGCTGGATGCGGAACGTGCAGCTCGTGCAAAGGTGGAGAAACAGCGATCTGATATTTCTCGAGAACTGGAAGACATCAGCGAGCGCCTGGAGGAGGCAGGTGGGGCAACATCTGCTCAGGTGGAACTCAGTAAAAAAAGGGAGGCTGAGTTTCAGAAGTTACGCAGAGACCTGGAGGAATCCACCCTTCAGCATGAGACCACTACTGCCTCTCTTCGGAAGAAGCATGCAGACAGTGTTGCTGAACTAGGGGAACAGATTGACAGTTTGCAAAGAGTCAAACAGAAGTTAGAGAAAGAAAAAGTTGAATTGAAGTTGGAATTGGATGACCTTTGCTCAAACATGGAGAGCATTGTTAAGGCCAAGGTAAATCTTGAAAAGATGTGCCGCTCCCTGGAAGATCAGATGAATGAGCACAGGTCAAAAGCTGAAGAAGCCCAGAGAGCTCTTAATGATCTGTCTACACAGAAAGCCAAACTGCTGACTGAAAACGGGGAACTTGGACGACAAATGGAGGAGAAGGAATGTCTGATTTCCCAACTCACTAGAGGAAAGACTTCCTACACTCAGCAACTTGAAGATCTGAGGAGGCAGCTTGAGGAAGAGGTAAAAGCAAAAAATGCTCTTGCTCACGCTGTACAATCAGCCCGTCATGATTGTGACTTACTGAGAGAGCAATTCGAAGAGGAACAAGAAGCAAAAGCTGAGCTCCAACGAGCCTTATCAAAGGCCAATACGGAGGTAGCAACATGGAGGGCGAGGTATGAGACTGACGGAATTCAGAGGACAGAGGAACTGGAGGAAGCCAAGAAGAAACTTGTTCAAAAATTGCAAGAAGCAGAGGACGCAGTGGAAGCAGTGAATGCAAAGTGTTCTTCTCTTGAGAAAACAAAACATAGGCTGCAAAATGAGATTGAAGATCTGATGCTAGACCTTGAACGGTCAAATGCAGCATCTGCTGCCCTGGACAAAAAACAGAGATCCTTTGACAAAGTCATTGCGGAGTGGAAACAAAAGTACGAAGAGTCACAATGCGAGCTTGAGGGAGCGCAAAAGGAAGCTCGCAGCTTAAGTACCGAGCTCTTTAAACTTAAGAATTCCTATGAGGAAACTCTAGATCACCTTGAGACCATCAAGAGGGAAAACAAGAATCTACAGGAGGAGATCTCTGACTTGACGGATCAAGTGGGTGAAGGACGAAAGAGTGTTCATGAGTTGGAAAAACTGAGGAAACAGTTGGAACAGGAGAAAGCAGAGTTGCAGTCGGCACTAGAGGAAGCCGATGCTTCAGTTGAGCATGAAGAAGGCAAGATCCTACGAGCTCAGCTGGAGTTCAACCAGTTGAAGGCAGATTTTGAGCGTAAGATCGCTGAGAAGGATGAGGAAATGGAGCAAGCTAAAAGAAACTACCAACGCATGGTTGAATCCTTGCAGGCTTCTCTTGAGGCAGAGACGAGAAGTCGTAATGAAGCCTTGAGAGTTAAAAAGAAGATGGAGGGAGACCTTAATGAAATGGAAATTCAATTAAGCCAGGCCAACAGACAGGCATCTGATGCCCAAAAGCAGCTGAAGATGATCCAGTCATGCCTAAAAGACACTCAACTCCATTTGGATGACACGCTTCACAGTAATGACGATCTCAAGGAAAACATTGCCCTATTGGAGCGGAGAAACAACCTGATTCAAGCAGAACTAGAGGAACTGAGAGCCGTGCTAGAACAGACGGAAAGGGTTCGCAAGCTAGCAGAGCAAGAACTTACTGAATCAACTGAGAGGATGCAACTCTTGCACTCCCAAAACACTAGCCTCATCAACCAAAAGAAGAAGCAAGAATCAGATCTGCTTCAGCTGCAGAATGAAATGGAGGAGCTGGTGCAAGAGAACCGCAATGCAGAAGAAAAGGCAAAGAAAGCCATCACTGATGCCGCTATGATGGCTGAGGAGTTAAAGAAAGAACAAGACACTAGTGCACACCTTGAAAGGATGAAAAAGAACATGGAGCAGACCATTAAGGACCTACAGCACCGTCTTGATGAAGCCGAGCAAGTAGCAATGAAAGGAGGAAAGAAGCAGCTACAGAAAATGGAGGCACGTATCCGTGAGCTTGAGAACGAGTTGGACGCAGAGCAAAAGCGAGGTTCGGAGTCCATTAAAGGTGTGAGGAAGTATGAGCGACGCATAAAGGAGCTGACTTACCAGACGGACGAGGATCGCAAAAACTTGGCAAGACTGCAGGACTTGGTGGACAAGCTACAACTGAAAGTAAAATCTTACAAACGCTCTGCCGAGGAAGCCGAGGAACAGGCAAACGTCAACTTGGCTAAATTACGGAAACTTCAGCACGAGCTGGAAGAGGCAGAAGAGCGTGCCGACATTGCAGAATCTCAAGTGAACAAACTGCGTGCTAAAACAAGAGATGGAGTACCTGGGAAGAAATCCCAGGATGAGTAATGTTTAGTTTCGAGTCGTTGTGCAATTCCACCTAGATTTGTTTGTTCACTAGTTTTTTAGATTAGCAAATATGGAAATATGGAAAATTCTGAAGCATTAAACATTAGTCAAAACATTACATGGGTCAAAGATGAGAAGTAGTCACCATTTTGGCGTCTGCATCAAATTAAATTTACTAAAGTGTAATATATACATACAAAAAGATTATATGCACTAGTTTCATGTTTCAAATAACTTTCATGAAAATAAAATGTCAAAATATGGGTGAAATAAAGTGTAAAATTGTCATTCAGCATAATGCTCCAGACTTTTATTTTACCATTAGATCTTTAAATAAACATAAAACACCATTTCTTGGCATTTTCAAATAAGTGTTGGCTGTGTTATATTAAAAGGACTATGTGTTACTAGTCTTAGTATTGAAATAATCAGGGGACGTTTGTGCCAAATATCGTTAGCCTCATAGCATAATTGCCCAGATCATATTTCAAAGGCAGATATCACAATTTGGCCAAAAAATGACTTAGGCAATTATGCTATGAGGCTAACGATATGCAGTTTGTCAGAGGTCATTCAGTGTAAAAGGAACAAGAAGCCATTCTGAAATCATAAAAAAACTGATAGTCTATTCGAAAGTCTGTGACATAATCAAAAGGCGCCCTGAAGACTGTGTGGTGCTGAGGCAAAGTGCATTTTTGTATTGTTTTATTTGTGTGATTGATTTAATTTGAATGCCCAAGAACAGAGAGAGTTGCTAGGCTAAAAAGTTAAAATGTAAATGCAGATCCAGTAGCTTGAGTGGCACAGTATTGAGGATTGCAATGGTTAGAATAATAACTTACCACTATTTCTCAACAGAGAGTCCTTCCTCACTATGTCACAAGATCAAAAGAGACCATTGAGGGGATTCGCCACCCAAAATATCCATCCTGATAATGTCATCTATGTTGGCAAACAGAAAGTATTCATAGATATAGCTGCAAGGAGCAATTTCTGCAAGTCATAATCAAAGTGACAAGCTATAAACAAGCATGGCAGGAGTATCCAAACATTAAAATAAAATGCTTATTATTTTTCAACATTTGCTTCTGCCATCATTTACTCAGGAAAACAATTTTCCTCTATTGAGAACATTAAAGAATGAATCTGAATATTATTAAAATTAATTTAATGATACAGACTAATATTAAATACATTACAATTAAGGAAACAATGGAGATATTCTCTCCCTTTTAGGCAAAACGTAACAAATATTTATGTAAAAATGCAAAAATCTTATTCTGACCTGTACTTATTAAAATATATAAAGGAATATGTGATCATATTATATTTGAAATGATTTTCACTTCCTTACAAAAACTTCTTGCTGAAAAATGAGTACAACATAATGGTTTGAAGGATAGTGGCAAAGTATAAAGATTTAAAAATTACAGTTAGTTAATATTTGGAGGCTGCACTGTGATCCTTAAATAGAGTCTTTTATTATGTCATTAAATGATTTTTGATTTAAATATGCCTGACAAGATTATATCACAATAATGTGATGTCACATATAACGATATAATATCTCCATATTACGAAAAAAACATTGTTTCAATGACAACATCTCGTTATCATGAGGGAAATATATCGTTTTAATGACAAATTATCTTATTAGGGAAAAAAAATATTTTAATGACATCTTGTTATTACGAGGATAATACCGTTTTAACGAAATTATCTCGTTATTGCGAAAAAACAAGTTTTAATCTCGTTATTATGAGGAAAATATATTGTTTTTAAGAATTATCTCGTTATTTCAAAGAAACATCTTTTTAAAGACATCTCATTACAAAAAAACATTGTCTTAATGACAACATCTTGTTATTATGAGGAAAATATCGTCTTAACATTATCTCATTATTATAAAAAAAAAAACGTTTTAAATGACATCTCGTTATTATGAGGAAATGTCATTTTAATGACAAAAATGTTTTAATAGCATCTCATGCGAAATTATTTAATTTAAACAACATATACATTTACATACGGAAGAGGATTAGGGCCAAGCAATAATAAAAAAATAAAACCATCTCGAGATTAAAGTTGTTAAATTTCGAGAAAAAAAGTCTAAATAAAATGTTGAGAATAAAGTCATTAAATTACGAGAAAAAAGTCGAGATGTAATTTAATGACTTTATTCTCAACATTTTATCTCGACTTTTTTCTCGTAATTTAATGACTTTATTCTCAACATTTTGAGAAAAAAGTTGAGATAAAATGTTGAGAATAAACTCGTTAAATTTCGAGAAAAAAGTCGAGATAAAATGTTGAGAATAAACTCGTTAAATTTCGAGAAAAAAGTCGAGATAAAATGTTGAGAATAAAGTCATTAAATCACGAGAAAAAAGTTGTTAAATTACAAGAACAAATTCGTTAAATTATGAGAAAAGTGTCATTAAATTTCGAGAAGTCTAGATAAAATGTTGAGAATAAAGTCATTAAATTATGAGTCATTAAATTACGAGAACAAAGTCGTTAAATTACGAGAACAAATTCGATAAATTATGAGAAAAATGTCGTTAAATTTCGAGAAAAAACTTCAGAAAATGTTGAGAATAAAGTCATTAAATTCTGAGAAAAGTCGTTAAATTACGAGAACAAATTCGTTAAATTATGAGAAAAATGTCGTTAAATTTCGAGAAAAAAGTCGAGATAAAATGTTGAGAATAGACTTGTGCCGATATTCCGTAATGCGATAAATCGCGATAATGAATATGCACGATATTGTTATCGTGGGCATTTCAAAATACCGTAAATAATTTATTACCAATTATTATTTTTTTTATAATGCAATTAAGAATACTTTACCCATCAACCGTATAAAATGCTAAACATTGCTGTATTCTACGTCAAAAGAACACACGCTCAGATGTAAACAAACCCAAAGTACATGAGAAGCGCATGGCGGAACGAGTGAAGGAGACGCGCTGAATGAAAGTGCGCGTTCACTCTCTGACAGTAGAGGACGCTGATGGAACAGCAGAATGCAGCGGTTACTACGGAAACCGCGCAAACAAAGCAACTGCTTATGCCCTAATTATTAGAAATGTTCTGATTATTTGGTATTGTTCAGAAAAAGTTTGAAACATATGTCTTCATTAGTTAACATTTTAATTCATTATTACCAAACTGACAATAAAAATACTTATAAAGTATTAAATATTCTTAGTTAATTTTAATTTCTTAGTTACTGTTAAAATCAAAAGAGCTTATTTAATGGACCGGAGATAAAACTAACAATAATCAATTGTATTTCTTAACTAACATTAACAAAAACTAATACTTTCTTAATGCATTAAATAATGAGACCTTATTGTAAAGCGTTTCCTGTTGTTCTTTATAGCCTAATTCTTTTGCATTATAATCTGTTTGAAAATTTTACTTTAAATACAATAATACAATACACAAAAAATATATAAACATTCAGAGTTCTTTTTGTTAATACAAAAAGAGTTCTTAAACCTGTTATACTATGACAACACTTTTTTGCAACTTATTTCAATATCGTGATAATACCGTATACTGTTATAAAAGCTTCAGCAATTAATCGCAACATGAAAATTTGATACCGTCACATGCCTAGTTGAGAATAGTCATTAAATTATGAGAATAAAGTCCTTAAATTACGAGAACAAAGTCGTGAAATTATGAGAATTCGTAATTTAACGAATTTGTGCTCGTAATTTAACAACTTTTTTCTCATAATTTAATGACTTTATTCTCAACATTTTATCTCTACTTTTTTCTCGAAATTTAACAAGATTTTCTCTAAATTTTACAACTTTAATCTCGAGATGGTTTTATTTTTTTATTATTGCTTGGCCCTAATCCTCTTCCGTATTTACATGTTAAAACCAAAATAAAAGAAAAATGTTTAAAATCACAAATCTCATTCTTGTTTATCACACCACAATGTCAACAAATTATATATGAAGAAAAAAAAAAAAAAAAGACAAGACACATCAGTTAACCCATTTATTTTCACATTTCATTTTAGTTGACCAAAAGCAATTTGAAAGTTGGTTCAGGTCAACCACATTTCAAATGGGAGCAGCACAGAATTTCATACAAAAATAGGACAAACATTTGACCATCTCTTCAGCAGTAACAGCAGTGACGACAATATTGGAAAAAGAAAAATCTAAAACTACTCAAATTAAAATCACTTCAGAACTTCTGCAACTCCATAAAATACAATCTATGTACATTTCTCACAGATAAATCACACATATTCCGTTTTCAATGCATCGGTCTAAACTTCCCTTTTTAATGTAATACTACATATTTACATTTAATACAATCCATAACCGTTACAAAAAGAGCAGCATTTCTTTAAAAGCCTTTGAAAGCCCATTCTGTCTGTTCTATACGCTTCTTTTCCAATTGCATGATTTAGTCAGCAAACGTACACAATTCTATTTACACATCGTTCGATATGCAGAGAAAGCATCGGTATATACAAACATAAAATATATTGATCTTACAGTATAACTTACAGTCAATCAAAAAACATGAGGGCGTTTTTATTCTAATACGAGTATAGATAGTTACACTGGGCCAGATACAACCTGTATCCCAACAATTTAATACATTACAGAAAAACATGCAAATATTGCATTCATTTTGTAGGTCATACATCAAACTATAGGCAGGAGATGAGGAAAGCACTCACTGAGGGGACCGAATTTTATTTGTAGACAAAAACCTTTGGATCGTCCTCTTGTTTTATACACCAGTCCTATTCAAGCCAATATAATTCAAGTAGAGAACAGAAACTTACTGGAAAGATTAGCAAACATAATTTGGTGTCTACCGTATTCATTGCACATAATGAGATGGATTTAACACCAGGCCAAGATATCACAACCTTTCAGGCAATTTCACCAGCAGCTTCCAGTAAAAGGTGATAAAAACATAATAAAGACTAAATTAGTGCCAGAATCACATTTGGGTCATTCCGTGTCAAATCAAGCAATTTTCGGCTCAAATTTTTGATTTTGTTAATATTTTCCCTGAAGAAAGACAAACATAAATGCAATGAAAGCCAAAATATTAAACATCACAGATGTATATTTATTGAGTAATCCTCTATTCTGTAGAGGGGGTCAAAATGACCATTTTCACCAAATTAGAGGAGTGTAAAAATGACTTTAGAAAGATGGCAGCATCATTATTTTATTTTTACACAGAGATTGGTAGATCTATTAGTAAAATCTGTTGACTCTATCAATATTTGTTTCATTATATGCCAACAGTGACCGCTCAAAAATGGCAGAAAAGCACTTCTTGTGTTCTTTGCCTCAAGTTCAAATGCCTGTAACTCAAGAAGTTTTAAAGATATCTTAATATCCTTCTAGATTCTCATTCTTAATAAACATTTCTTTTGAAATCTTCATTTTCGAGGCTCTATATAGTTCAGTACAACAGATATGAGGATCTCAAAGCAGCTCAATGTTCAAATTGTTGATTTTTTTCCCATTTTCAGTGATTGAAAGGCCATTTTTGAACAGTTACCGTTGACATATAATGAAACAAAGATTGATAAAGTCAACAGATTTTACTAATAGATCTACCAATCTCTGTGGAAAAATAAAATAAAGTCATTTTTACACTTCTCTAATTTGGCTCCAAATCTCAGGTGAAAATGGTCATTTTGACCCCCTCTACAAAACAGTGGATTACTCACTAAATATACATCTGTCACATTTAATGTTTTGGATTTTATTGCTATTTATGTTTGTCTTCCTACAGAAAAAATATTTTTAAAAATTGAGCCGAGGACCTCTGGTTGAGTTGACACGGAATGACCCATTTGTCAATGTCTAGGTGGGGTTGAGAGTACAATGAGATGAAAGTTGACAAAAATACTTTTCAGTGGACCAAAATGACCTATAAAGACTACATGTCTACACATTACAGCCTTGCTTTTAAAGAATGACCAGAATAAAGTTGATGATTGTAATAAATAGGGTTTGGTAGGATTTGTTTAGACACTCGTTTCTCTTCAGTGTAGCAAACATTTACAACTTCAAATCAAGTTTTTCTAGTTCTGCCACATAAAAACCAAGGGAGCCAACAGTAACAGCTGATGAATACATCAAAATGCTAATTCTTACTTTCATACGTCGGATTCTTACTTTCAGCTGTTCTTGTAAGGCAGAAACAGGGAACGCGCTTGACCATTGAATATAAAAAAATATATTTACAAATGCAAGTCATTGTACAGATAGATAGAAAGAAAGAAAGAAAAGTTGTGCAATTCCAGATGTGCTCACTGCACAGCAACTGTTTGATTAGTAACATAATTCGGGAAGTGCTATACTAAGTCAAAGACGAGGTTACTCACAGGCTGGACGGCTGTGCTTGTTGCTGCAACGGCGCGTGATGAGGAGCCGTTTCGCAATCTTTAGGAGCTTCGTCCGAGCGTACGTACAAAAGGAAGAGGGTGACCGTAGCGAACGTGGCGGCGTTGACCGGAAAAGCCCGGAGGAGAGTGGAAGTAAGTCCGCGCGTGAAAACTCGCCAGCCTTCGCGCTGGATGCTCTTCCTGGTGCAGTCCATGATGCTGCTGTACTGGTACTTTCCGCCCACTCCGTCGGCCTGCAGCCGAGACTTTATCACGTCCACGGGGTACGTCGAAAGCCAGGAGGCGATTCCCGACATGCCGCCGGCGAACAGCAGCTTGGGAATCATGTACGGGTCCTCCGGCTCGCAGCCCAGCGAGCGCGTCAGGAGGTCGTACGCGAGGAAGTAAACGCCGAAGCCCGGCGTCTCTCGGATCAGGGTCGTGACCATGCCGCGGTTGACGCCGCGCACGCCCTCGCGCTGGTAGATGCGCGCCAGGCAGTCCAGCGAGTTTTTGTAGACCTTCCGAGAGGACGACTTCTTCTCGCCCGTCCCCTGCATCTGCATGCGGGTCTTGGCCAGCTCCATCGGGCAGCAGATCACACACTGGATGGCGCCGGCCGCCGCTCCGGCCAGGAACTGGTTCAGGGGCGTATCTTCGCCCAGCATGCGCATGGTGTTGCCCTGAACGCCGAAGACGATGGCGTTGATGAACGTCAGGCCCATCATGGGCGAACCAATGCCTTTATAAAGGCCAAACATCTGCGGAAAAGGTGGTGCATAAGTTTTGACACTGAACTGAATCAACTTTGTAAAGTTTGATTGAGCTATAAACGGCTCACAGTTTTTGAACTCAATCACTCAATTATTGTCTTTTTAGAGCTGCTTTACAGCAGAATTTCTTGAATTTTACATCATTGATTCTGTTTATTACTGCGAAGCTGCTTTGAAACAATCTAAGTGCTGCAGAAATAAAGCTGACTTTACTTGTACGTCAAAGGATGTTCTGAATGTGGCCTAGATCTGAAGATTTTCTCACATATGTGACACAGATTTGGTTTTTGGTGTCAGTGTGAACGGGAAAAAACAAAAAGTAAAATGGAGCTCCTTATTTCACTCAAATATAATGAATAATTCCTTAAAAATGTAACAAAATAATATAATAATATATTTAAATTATATATACACTACTGTTCAAAAGTGGGTTTTTTCTTCATTTTTTTCATTTATTTGATCAAAAATACAGTAAAAATTGTGAAATATTTTTACAATTTAAAACAGCTGTTTTCTATGTGAATATATAGTAAAGTGTAATTTATTCCTGTGATCAAAGCTGAATTTTCAGCATCATTACTCCAGTCTTCAGTGTCACATGATCCTTCAGAAATCATTCTGATATGATGATTTGCTGCTCAAGAAACATTTATGATTATTATCAATGTTGAAAACAGCCATATTTTTGTGAAAACCGTCATATTTGATCAATATGATAAAAACACAATTATCTTTTAAATTGTTTTATTATGGTGGAAAACAAGCTTCAATAGTGTCACAAAACACTTAAAAAACCTTTTCAGAAAATTATGATATAAATGTGTATATTATCTTAATATCCTTATGCCTTGTCTTTACTAGATTAGAGGACAACAGATAAGGGCTTCTAACTACATACTTATATATCCAACTAGCTAGGCAATAACATAGTTAAATTCTGCGACAAAAACTAATAAAAAAATCAGGTTGTTGAGATTTGCTATATATTAGTTTTACATGAGTGTACCGTTTTTGTAAGTCAAGTCAGCTTTATTTCTATAGCGCTTTTCTACAAAAGCTTCACAGCATTAAACAGGAAACTAACAGGATTAATGATGCAAACATTAAATATGGCACAGATTCAAACTGTGCTGTGAAGCAGCTGTAGGAAGATAATAGTGTCATTAATCAGTTCAGTGTTGAGCTCCTAAAGATGCATCTAAAGAGAGGAATATAAAAACACTGAAGTTTCCACTCACTGACTCCTGACGGATGATGGACTGAAAACAGTGATAAGTTCCTCGGTAAAGGGGTTTATCCACACTCTGGACCTGAAGTCGAACCTACAGGAGACACAAACCCAACAGCTCTTACTATAGTGAGAACAGATGAAGCGCTAGTGCTGGTTGGAAACTGGTTGTAGGAAAAGTTGTACTGTAGTTTTAAACCTTGCAAGACGAAATCCAACAACAAACTTACTGTAAGGATAGAAACGAATATAAAAATGTGTATACCTGTAAAAAATGTTAAATGTTGTACATAATGGCCTATTTAAAAAAAATAAATAAAAAAAATAAGTAGGTTTTTCCAAGCAGGGCATAAATATTCAAGACAGACAGTAATAAGATAAGAAGCAACAAAACAAATAATAAATAAACAATTAGAACAAACAAATGAAGCAAAGAGTGTTTTACCTTTTTTCAGGTATCTAACAGCAGTATTAATAATTATGTTGCATCATCAAAAAACTAACAACGTATCTGGCAAAAAAATAATGGAAATCTCCATAGCATTAAACTTCAACTGATCAATTCACACTAAAAAAATAAATAATAATTTTACGTATATTTTTGGCATTTTTATTTTTTATATATTTTTATTTAAGTTTAGTTGTAGTTATTTTAGTACATCAAGTTAAACTAAATTAAAATAAGAAATATTTCTCTGGCAACCAGCTGAAATAAAATAAGTTTAGGTTTTGGATATTTTATTTCAGTACACATTTTATTTCAAGTAGCAAAATTTTTAGTACTCGTCAAAAGTTTGGAAGCATTACTATTTTTAATGTTTTTGAAAGAGTCTCTTCTGCTCATCAAGACTGCATTTATTTGATCGAACATACTGTAAAAATTGTAAAATGTTATTGCAATGCAATATAGTTATTTTCCGTGTGAATATATTGTAAAATATAATTTATTCCTGTGATCAAAACTGAATTTTCAGCATCATTACTCTGGTCTGTGGTTATGCAGCTCCATACGCAACAAACTGTGATGCACACATGTGTATTCTGACACATATACATTATATATCTTATATAATAGCACTGGTGAAAGTTTTAATGTTTTATAGCACAGGCCACAGCTGACAAAGTTTAATTCAGGGCACACAAAATACAAACCTTAACAAGAAATGTTTTCACACAATAATTTTATTATTGCAGAAACAACCTCGTTTAACATTAAGTCACATTTTTTTTTTTATTTAGCCGAATAATATCACTAATCACAATCCAAACAACATCCATCTGTATTGGTTGAGCTCTTGAAAATACTGCTTCATTTTCCTAAGTATCATTTCTAAAGATTATAATATTATGAAAAATAAACAGACTGTAATTTCTTAATTTACACAAGAGAAAAACTTTTGGATTCACATATGTTTACTTCAAATTTCTTTAGAGAGGAGTATTATTTTTCGCATTTTCATTTTACACACATGTACTCACTTCATAACGTCAGTCGAGTGTTTTGTTATCTGACGTGGCTTCATATAGAATGAAGCAGAAATGATATGATTTTATAGAGTGATAAAGACTATGTAAATAAGAATAAAGTATATTTATAATGCAATGCTTATCAAAAATACTCCAAGATGTCTAGAAAAACACAGATAAACCATATATTATATGTCGCAAACATATGTTTATTGTCTTCATATTTCATCAGTCAAAACATCTCTGTTTTATTCTGCTGGATGTCTTTGTTCATATAAATTATTTCCTGGAATGTCTTATGTTTTATTACTTCTAGGAGTGTCACTTGTGGACTTTCTGCACAAGGGCGCCCTCCGGCAACGAGTATGAATAAAACAGATGTTATATTATATGCTCACAACAATAGGATAAAAAGGGGGGGGGAATAATACTTCTCTCTAAAGAAATTTGAAGTAAACATATGCGAGTTTTCATCATGAGTTTTTCTCCAGTGTACAGAAGGGGTTTTTTCCCCTCCAGTGGATGCATGATTTCCAGACAAATTTTTTTTTGTTTTTTTTCTTAATAATAATATATAATATTTATAATAAAACTTTAGACCTTTCTAATGATTTATAGGAAAATGAAGCAGTGTTTTTAAGAGCTCAACCAAAACAGATAGATGTTGTTTGGATTATTGTAAAAAATAGTGAAATATTTTTATTATTTAAAATATCTCTTTTCTATGTGAATATATAGTAAAGTGTAATTTATTCCTGTGATCAAAGCTGAATTTTCAGCATCATTACTCCAGTCTTCAGTGTCACATGATCCTTCAGAAATCATTCTAATATGATGATTTATTTATTATTTTATAACCTGTGATACATTTTTCAGGATTCACTGATGAATAAAAAGTAACAAAAAAAACAGCATTTATGTAAAATAGAAACCTTTTGTAACAATATACACTAACGTTCAAAATATGGGTCAGTAATTTGTTTTTTCTTTCTTTTTTGAAAGAAATAAGACTTTTATTCAGCACAGATGTGTTAAGTTGATAGAAAGTGATAGTAAAGACTTATATTGTTAGAAAAAAAATTCTATTTTGAATAAATGCTGTTCTTTTCAATGAATAAATGAATGATAATTAATCAGATAATAACTGCGTATCAAATGATTTCTGAAGGATCATGTGACACTGAAGACTGGAGTAATGATGCTGAAAATTCAGCTTTGATCACAGGAATAAACTAGTTTATTAATAGTATTAACTGTGAGCACATAACTGGTATGATGTGCTTACACAAAATGCTTTATTTAGCAACAGAAGTCATTTTTAAGTCACAGGGTTCAGCATGAAACGGATAGGATGGGAGTAAAGTGTCACGACAGACAACAAGCTCCCTTCGTTAAACATCAGCCAAAAATAGCAATGATAACTGTTTGCTCGGTGGATTTAAGAGGTTCCAGAGAAATAAACAGCAGCTTCGGGTGACAGATCTGCTTGTGAAAGCGGTCGCAGTTAACCAGGATGGGTTGAAGATGACTCACCTTAACTGTGTCGAAAGGATGTCCGACAAGCACCCCAGCAGCACCTACACCACAAAAAAAAAAAAAAAAAAACACGATTTAGAAGCAAACATTTAAACAAACAAATGCAAATTGTCTGTCTTAATGAATATTGAGCAGTACACTTTATATTATTGTCAAACAATATAATAAACGTTTCAACATTTATAATGTTAAACCGTCATAAGCACAGCTATACATGGAGAGTCAGTTCTACGATCTTCTGTGTTTTATTTCCGTCTGGTTGGATTCGTCAACACTGTTCTTGGCGAGCATTAAAAGATGCCCATGTTGGACTGGAGATCTCACATGAGGTTCCTGTTGCTCAGACGATCTCAGTATTTCACAAGCTATTAGATATCAGTGGTTACGTACTGAACCTGCCAAGAAGACCAATGACAAATCCACATGGCCGAACACGGTTCAGCAGACGCACATGTGCTCGGTCCAGAGAAAAGGTGTCGGCCCGTCCTGACCAATCACACACCACCTCTGATACAGACTCAGGTCGACAGGGTTGCTGTATGATGATTGCGATGTTACGTAAAAACAAGAAACATATGCAAAGAGCATGATTTATATTTGCTGCTGCTATAAAAATATGACATAAATGGAAATGTCATTTATCTCCAGGAAATCATTTCAAACGATTAATTTGACCGAATCAATTCAGAAATCAATTTGCGTCATTAATTAAAAATCTTCATATGTTGAAAATATATTTCAATAATTGTAGGTAAATAGCTGTTTAGTATTATATTATTTTAGTATTATATTTATGCACATAAATATAGCATTAAATATAGCATTAAATTTATATTATTTTATAATTTTATATATTTATATATTGTGAATTATTTTTAATAAATAAATAAAATAATTATATTTTTTAAAATAATTATACATTTTAAAATAATTTACCATATATATATATATATATATATTTATTTTTTATTTTTTTTTAAATAATTTCATTTTTATTTTATTTATTTATGTCTCCGCAAGGAATATTTTATGTTAAAAATATTTTTTAAAATTTGCAGGAAAATAGCTGTTTAGTATTATATATTGTTATATTGGTGCACATAAAAAAGATTAAATATAGCACTAAATTTATTTATAAATTTAATATAGCATTAAATGTATATTTATTTATTTATATATTTTTTTATTTACTGATTATAAAAAATATTTTAAACCTAACCTAATCCTAACCCGAAATAAATAAAATAAACCAAATTATATCAAAAGGTTGGGAAATATTAATATGCTATTTAGCTATATCCTACGGAGCCCCTAATGGGACATGATGGTGGAAAAAATATGGGATGGGAGAAAAAAAAATTTCATATGACATTTTTTTTTCATCACCATGTCCCATTAGGCGCTCCGTAATATGTAAATTGAAAAAAAAAATTATAAGCCACAGTCTAATCATTAATTTATAAACATACGGTGTGGCTCATCCACTATAACACCACCTGTGTTCCAACATTTATGAAGAACTTTGTCTTGGCGTCTGTAAAATGAAACAAACCGGTAGCCGTCCCGCCGCTGGGATTGGCTCACGCAGGGGTGTGTGGACGCCAGTGCTTTTTACAGGACATGGACAGGCACATGGAGGGGGTTATTCTGGGCTCTTCCGGGAAACACATTTCACAGCAGTTCAAGCACGTCTGTTATTCGCACAAGAGAATAGAACGACTTCAAGGAGGCTTGTAGGTTACATGAAGTCAATCATAAGCCATCACTCTGACCATTCTCCAATCTGTTTTTAACTACCCTGAAAGACCAAACCACCACCTGACCCAATATTCAGATTCGTGGTCGAGCAAAGGCTTTTCCAGTTAAACGCCTACGCATTTACAGTACAATAGAATTGATAATGAATGTTCAATTAATATTAAAAGACCAAACAGTATCTTGAGCAAATGTATGCATTACATTACACATAACACCATCTAATTAAAAGCTTTTCATCAATTTAAAAATGTGAACAGCCTTTAGAATCTGCAGAATCTTTTAAACACCTCACAGAAGAACAATGACATTGTAACCAAATTTAGAACGTCACAATCAATCAGTAACAGTACGTCAGTCACAATGTAACATTCTATTCTTTCAAAGGCAGCTGAGCAGAATTCCATCATGTGACATCAGCTACCTCAACTTACTATACATATATATATGTATATAAAAAATATCAAAGAAATATTAAAAATATCTGAATAATTTTTGTTTTAACTGTATATATATATATATATATACAGTTAAACCAAAAATTATTCAGAAATTTTTTATATGTTTTTACTAGTGGGTACAGGACACTTTAGTTTATTTCTGTAAGTGAGGATGGCAAAATAAAGTAAACTGACATATTATAAATCAAAAATTATTCATACAGTGGACTACCAGTGAAATAGATAGACCAAAAATTATTCGGACACTTTGACCTGACCATATTTTGATCTGACATAATTAAGATTAATACATAATATATATGTGTCAGAAAAATAAACTGAAATGTGAATAAACTGTATTAATGAATGAAATATGTGTATATATATATGGGTGTGTTAACAATAATAGACGGATAGATACAAATGAAAGAACCTCCCCAGGTGAAAAAATACTACAGTGTTTTTGAACCATACTATAGTAAATTGTAGTATACTGTATATATTATAGTATTTACAACACTTTGTTAATGAATGCTACAGCATTAACTAGTGAACTGTTAAACTGTTATAAATACTGTAGTATACTTTAGTTTTTACTACAGTAAACTGTAGTGTATATTGTAGTATAATATACCCTAAAGTTGTAGAAAACAGTACCCAATATTGGGTAATTTGTTTATTTTACTATAGTTGTTATATTAACAACAATTCAAGTACTTTAGTAAGGTTCAAATACACTATAGTATTTACTATAAATTACTATAGTATTTTTTCACCTGGGTTTTCCACCTTACATCAGCTCTTCATCAAATACATTTCAGAAATTCAATAAACAAAAACTCAACTCTATCACGTGTCCTGCGTGACGTGGCTTTCTACTCCACTACAAATAATTCAGCATGTGTGATCCGTGTAAATTACATTAGTGAGTTCAATAAATAAACTTTACGCACATGCATGATTACTTGCAGCACTTAAACGATATGATCTGAGTATGCAATTTGATTCATCTGTTTGCCACAAACCCTGAAGCAGACAGCCCATCTTAACAAGCTTAACCGAGTCTTAATCTACTGATTCACCTAGCAGATATGACAAGAATTTACTGTAGCCTACTGTACCGGTAATGTATCTCACCTCCTAAACAGCCAGCAAGGAAGTCCATCACTGCTTCAAGCTGACAGAAAGCTTCCCTTAGATGAGCTCAAGCCTGTTTTGAAGCGGTTGTTCGGGTTCGGTCGAGCTGGTTCGTTGCTCAGGCCTGTCCTGCGATCAGATGCGCGTAAGTTTGCAGCAGAAGCGTAGCAGAAGCGTAGCAGAAACTCGGCTGTCGGGTCGAGCTCTGCGCCAACTGTAAGTCAGTGATCAGGTCGTAGTGGAAAATTTCACCTACTAGCTTGACTACCACCTGCTGGGTTCACTGTCTATTTGTGTACAGGGTTCTGATGGATGGACGGGTGTCGGCGAGGAGGTGTGTGAGCGCGCGCCCAATCGCGACCCGTGGATTTAAAAGGGATTCCTGTTTCTCTCTACGCTTTTCCGGGTTTGTGGATTTTACTAGGGCGAAGGCGTTCTTAATATTCACGAGCCGGTTCTTTCTATTGGATGGTTGCCTAAAACGTCATCGCTAGCTTTTTAATATTCAGTAGTCGAGCTAATTAATATTCATGATCATTCCTTCGCCGTAGTAGCGTTAGCGTTTAGGAGTCGGTTCGTTCGGATGGTTCATTTCATTGAATTGTTTGAACGATTCATTTCATATCACTTTTTTTTTTTATTGATAAATAAATATTTGACACAATACTGCTGTTGTTGTTATATTTTCTAGATTATAGTTAGTTTATTAGCTGGCGCACTACGTTTGCGAACGCTTTGCGTTCGATTCAATAGAATCTTTCGGGTCAAAATGATTCCTTGGACTCGTAACTTCTCTTCCGCGTTGCATCAGCATGTGTTTATGGTTCAAACGCGAATGCTGCAATGCGTGTGCGATTAAATTCACTCGGTCTTGTAATTAATTCGAATTAATTAAATAAAGGTTTATTCATCAAATGCGCAATAATACAACATCTGCTACGAAAATGACCTCGAAGAATAGAAATAACAAAATAACGAATTATAAAGTCAAATAAAGTTTAGCGTATTATATGCATGCACCGTGTCAATAAAAACACGTTGTTTACTATCGCTTTTAATGCATGGAGAAGAAGCTGGTGCATCTGTCAAAGGAACCACGTGAGAATGAGGGACTGTTACAAAAGGACAATCTGCGCAGATCAAAAACACACACGACCTTTACGGGATTATGTCAGTGTTGCATTATACAATTATTTATCAGAAGCAATAATAATGTCATAGGCAGGTCAAGACGATGCATTTCGCCGACTTCCTTGCAGGATCAGTTGGAGGTAGGCTATAGTTTATTTAAAGTCTGTTTATCAGTTAACCTGGTTGAATTACATGATAAGTATTAGATTTGAGAGAATATATGTTAAACGCTTTAGGTGTATTGCATGGTGTTTGTTTTTGAGATTACAGAGATAATGTAGGCTATATTGCATACAATCAACTTAGTGTTTGTTTGTTTATTTATTTATTTAGCATAGCAAGTTGGTGCACACATAATAGCCTACAGCGAGTAAGGCTCGCAGTAACGCGCTCGACCCGGTTTCGAATCCGCCTTTTGCCGAGCTCGCGTTTATTTTCAATAAAAATTAAAATAATGTTCTAAAAGTGGAAATAACCTGCGAGTTTCGAGTGTTTAATAATATTAAGTGTTTTACTGGGTAGGATTAGGGAAAGGTGTAGGGAGGGTTTTTATTCTCCCAATTAGACATGTGCCGATAATCGGTAATGCGATGATAATGAATATGCACGATATTGATATCGTGGGAACTTCAAAATACCGTAAATAATAATTTATTACCAATTATTAAAATTGCTATATTGCATTTAAGAATACTTTCCCCATGAACTGTATAAAATGCACAACACCGCTGTATTCTGCGTCAAAAGAACATGCATTTAGATGTAAACAAGCCCAATGTGCACGAGAATCACATGGCGAAACGAGTGAGGGAGACGCGCTGAATGAAAGTGCGCGTTCACTCTCTGACAGCAGAGGGCGCTGATGGAACAGCAGAAATGCAGCGGTTACCCCGGAAACCCCGCAAAGTTTTTAAAATGCTTCAAACAGACATTCATTTTTTTGTAATCTCAATGTTGTTCATCTCAGCACCACCAAATACTTAATACTTAATAGGCTATTTATTTTCAAACTTAAACATTTTTATATTTTAATCTGGACTACAACAAGCCCTTATGATTAGGAATGTTCTGATTATTTGTTATTGTTCAGTAAAACTTTGAGACATACGGCTTCATTAGTTAACATGTTAATTCATTATTACCAAACTGACCATGAAAAATACTTATAAAGCATTGACAATAATAACAATGATCAGTTGTATAATCAATTTATAAAATCAAAGCCATATGTCTAACCAAGTTGTGATCCAAATTTGAAGTTCCTGTGAGATTTGTAAGAGTAAAAAATTAGAGTAAAATTATTTTGTAAAATGTGTGATTTGTAAAATTACATTTTTTGAAGAGCATTAAAATGAGACCAACTTTAAGTATTCCAAGGCATTCATGAATCCCATTATGTTTGGATAGTGCGTTTTCACATCTGTGCTCAGAAATGACAGTTAAGGGGTTAAAATTGAGTCAAGAACCCATGGAGTTCAATATAGAACCTTTATTTCCATGCTCATACAACAATAGAGGTATGCAAACTTTAATTTACACAATTATTCATTTATGTATGTATAATTACTTGCATAAATAAATATGATATAAAAAATATGATATAAAAAAAGGTTTTAAGTCAAAATCCTCATTTAGTGTTTAGAGACAGTGTTCCTGGAGGTGAATTCTCTTAAACATTTTAGGCGACTTCCTTATCAAATCCATCCATTTGAAGTCTTCTGTCTCTACTAATGGTCTGATGAGTTGAATCAGGTGTTTGTTTATGAAGAGTTTGAACATGTTTTAATGTCCTTCTAGGAACAGGTTTGTGAAACTTTGGTTAACGATGGTTCTTTTTAGCAGCTCCTCCCAAACATACTATTTAGAACTTGTTCTGCATCAATTTATGGAAACTTACACAAACGAATGACATTTATGTCGTACCCGAGTGCATGTAATTTATTATCTTCATGTGCTGCAGAGACTGAACAATCCAGTTTGATTTGTTGTTGTGTTACAGGAGCGTGTGGAGTGGCGGTCGGTTATCCACTGGACACTGTGAAAGTAAACTTATTTTATTGAACACTTTGATGTTTGTCTCTTGTCTTCAGACATATATAACAGTGATTTGCATACTTATTGCTCCTCCAGACCTTAAATATGTTCATTTGACACCTGCACAGGTCAGAATCCAAACTCAGAAGCAGTTCACTGGAATCTGGCAGTGCGTCGTAACGACCGTCAAAAAAGAAGGGGTGAGAAATTTACATTTGAGTAATGCTCAGTGCTTAATACACCTTCTCAAGCACCGTAACTCATCCTATAGCATTTGTGCTCCGGACATGACATCATTCCTTTGAAGCAGTTATTTTACACTCTAAAAATGGACAAACGGCAATTGGGTTGTTTTAACCCAGTGGTTGGGTTAAATGTTTGCCCAACCTGCTTACTGTATTGCTTGCTTAAAGGATTAGTTCACTTTCACATTAAAATTTCCTTATAATTTACTCACCTCCATGTCATCCAAGATGTTCATGTCTTTCTTTCTTCAGTCGAAAAGAAATGAAGGTTTTTGATGAAAACATTCCAGGATTTTTCTCCAAATAGTGGACTCCAGACAGTTGAAGGTCAAAATTACAGTTTCAGTGCAGCTTCAAAGAGCTCAGCATGATCCCAGACGAGGAATAAGAGTCTGATCTAGAGAAACCATCAATCATTTCCTAAAAAAAAAAAATATATATACATTTTAACCATAAATGCTCATCTTGAACTAGCTCTCTTCTTCTTCTTCTCTATTAGAATTCCAGCAGTGTAGACACTGCTAAGTGTATTACTGCCCTCCACAGGTCAAAGTTTGAACTAAATTGTCATATTCAATATGCTAGTGCAAGTATATAACAATTAGTTCAAACTTTGACCTGTGGAGGGCAGTAATACACTTAGCAGTGTCTACACTGACTGAATTCTAATAGAGAAGAAGAAGAAGAGAGCTAGTTCAAGATGAGCATTTATGGTTAAAACGTATATAATTTTTTTTAGAAAATGGACGATGGTTTCTCTAGATTAGACCCTTATTCCTCGTCTGGTATCATGTAGAGCTCTTTGAAGCTGCACTGAAACTGTAAATTTGACATTCAAACCGTTTGGCGTTCAACCGTCCATTATAAGGAGAATAATCCTGGAATGTTTTCATCAAAAACCTTAATTTCTTTTCGACTGAAGAAAGAAGGACATGAACATCTTGGATGACATGAGAGTGAGTAAATTATAAGAAAATTTTAATTTGAAAGTGAACTAATCCTTTAAAATGAATTGCTTGCTTATTATTACAATTTGCATGTGCTAACAATAACTGATTTCTCATCCCTACAGGTTCATGGCTTCTTTAAGGGAATGGCTTTGCCTGTCACCACTATATCCATGACATCCTCCGTGGTGTTCGGCACTTACCGGAACTGTCTGCAGTGTTTCAGTCAGCTCCGCGGGATCGGCGCTCCCAACTCCAAGATAGATATTTTCCTGTCAGGCATGGCGGGTGGCGTTGCACAGGTCAGGTTTGCTCTTTACTCCATTAAATACCATTGTCAGATCAGAAAATGAAGGGAAAAAAGCAAATGTAAAATATATGATGATTTAAAACCAAGCTTGAAGAGTGCCTCAAAACAGTACCAAGTCTGTACTGAAATATGAAAAATATGACAATACCAGCATTTCCCTCTAGAATTTTGAGCACTGTTGAGCGGATACCTCTGATTGGCCACTGTGTTCACGCGCTCAATAGATATATCTGCGATTGGCTACAATGATCAACACTTCAAAAACATGTTGCAAATAGACATCTTTGACTCTCTTCAAGCGCTTACACAGGAGCATCTGAAACATGATCAAAACATTTACTGTACATGTCATGTTCTTACTCAGATCTCTGTGATGTCACCTGGCGACATTGTGAAAGTTCGTCTTCAGTGTCAGACCGAGCGCAAGAGCAGCGGATTCAGTCACGCCAAACCCAAATACAGAGGCCCGATCCACTGCCTGCTGACCATCGCTAAAGAGGAGGGAGTTTTAGGGCTTTACAGAGGAGCTCTTCCTCTGGCCTTCAGGGACGGTCCGTCATACGCCACCTACTTCCTGACGTACAACACGCTGTGTTCACAACTAACTCCAGCGGGGCAGAAAGAGCCAGGTGAGCCGAAAATATAGCTGCGAGCAGAAATGATCAGGGTTCAAATGCTTTAAGATCTCAAAGCACAATTGTAAGATATTACATATTATATAGCAATCCTGTAAGCACCTAAATCTGACCTTTTTTTGCAATTTCAGGTCATTTACCAGAGAAATATAGTGTTTTTGAAACCTTTTTAACTGTTATAGCGCCACCTATGGTCTGATCTCCATAAAAGTTTGCATGCTTCTTTAGAATCATACGCCGCATCGACGCACCAAATGTTGTGAGTTTTTGTTTATGAATGATAGGTTTTTGGGTACACTTGGCCACGCCCATTTTCTAAATGACCCTGTTATAGATATCCAAATGCCAAAGCTAAACATTTTTTTCATAATTATTGACCTATAGAGTCCAGAGAATTGTGCTGTGGTGGTTTTATCGAGGTTGAGCGAAAAAACTTAAACCAGTTTGAAAAAGTAGCTTTTTTCAAATAATCTCCATTATTTTATGAACGATTCGATTGACAGCAGTGGACCTAGAGGCAAAGTGGTTCAGAATGAGGAGTTCTATCATATAGTATGAAACATTTACACACCTGGAAAATGTGATAGCACCCTCTGGGAGCCTCGAACGGCATGAGCCAAACACGCCCAGCGAGTTTCGTTCCAGTCGGCCTATGTTAACCTTGTCCGATAGGTGCTCAAAATTCATTGGCTGACAGCGGCCGTGTTTTTCGATATACACAAATATCCTTAAGGACAATTGTTGCATAGCTATAGCTTGTTTTTTTTTTTTTTTTTTTTTTTCATTTTATAGCGCCACCAAGTGGCCAGTCATGGTGTCCTTTTTCACATGACCACAGACTGAGCCCATACACATGTGTACTGAGTTTGGTGAAATTATCTCATTCTAGGGGTGTAACGGTACACAAAATTCTCGGTTCGATTTTCGGTACAGCAGGTGGGGAGAAAACTAAACATCAATTTATTCATTTATTTTTTATTAAACAGTGGTTTACTGAATAAATTGTGTTTTTGTTTTTTCTTAAGGATAAGTTTCTGAAGGATAAAAAATGTATCTCTGCTAATGTATGTAGGAGCCCTTACTTGAACATTATAATATTAAATGTTAACAACTGAGCCCAAACTATTAGCCTAAATTCAATTGCTTTTTATTTTTAGATAAAATCATCAACACTCAAATAACAAATTATATGCAAACATATAAGCTGCACCAAAGGTGCAGTTTTTGCATTAACTTCTAATTTTGTTGTTGAAATATAATCATTTCTACACAGTGGCTGTCATTTTCATGACAGATTTATTTAAACATGCATCAAATAGCCTAATCAGGACATCACTAAAAGATTAAGTAAAATATAATGATTATATAGGCTGATACAGTGCATATATTAAAGAAAAGAATTAATTTCTCTAGCAAACTAACAAACTTTGGACACTGAATGGTGTGAATGAGGTAAATGCTACATGACACATTGTTCACAAGCTTTCATTTCCGCCGTTGAAACACTGAGCGATTGCATGAGATATGACCGTTTCAGTAAGTTGTACTGTATCTTTCAACATACCTTCAGATGTTCATGCATGTTTATTCTGTAGTTAGTATTAAAGAGGAAGAAATGATCGCGTTCACTCGCCTGTAACTCTGTCACGCCGCATCAAAGAGCGTTTCTTATCGAAAGTAACAAAACGCAGAGATTATTGGTGGTTAATGGTGGTTAGGCTACAATGTTGCAAAGTAATGCTTCGGCACACGTGTGCACCGAACCGAAAGCCCTGTACCGAAACAGTTCGGTATGAATATGTGAACCGTTACACCCCTATCTCATTCTGTTCAAGAGTGATAACTGGTTTAATAAAAGTGGCCCCATGCACTTCGAACATTTTGCCATCCCGTTGCAAGCATTAATCAAAATTTGACTTTTTATTTTGATATTTATTTGACAATCAGACTCCTAGTCCTAGGGCAAAAAAACTAGGAAAAGAACTAAAATTAAAAATACCTGCAAATTTTGGGCGACAATGTTTTGTTCAACTTGAGCCAAGGATTCCAATGATATAAGACACTTGAGTCTGAGTTGTGAGTGATTTCATACTTTTTATCACTGTAGCGCCCCCTTCAGGTCAGTTGGGGCAAGCCTAAGTGACGGATTCTACCCTCAAAGTTTCAAGTCTCTACGACTTGCGGTTTGCTTTGCCCGATCACTTTTAGGGCAGAATGCTGATCATTGAAAATCCCAACAATTACATTAGGGTTTCAGCACTATGCTGAGTGATTTCATACGTTTGTACAATTACAATAAAAGACTTTTACTGGATAAAACAGCCTAAACTATCAATCAGACGGACTGGAGGAGATTGAGTGGAACATGTTTATCAACAAATCATTGAGGCCTTAGAAATGTATTTAATGATACAGTAGGCTTTATAGAGTTAACATGCATTTTTCTGTGATCTAAAACTTTCTGAAATGATTGTTTTTGTTATGCATGTAATAAGGTCAGGTCTTGTGTTGATGTTGGCAGAGTGGACCGCGGTGCTGTTGGCCGGTGGAGTTGCAGGAATGGCCGGCTGGTCCGTCGGGACGCCCATGGATGTGATCAAAGCCCGTCTGCAGATGGACGGAGTGCGAGAGGAGAAGAGATACCGAGGACTCGTTCACTGTCTCACAGAGACCGTGCGGAACGAAGGTCCAGGGATTTTCTTCAAAAGTCTGGGAATAAACTGCTTGCGGGCGTTTCCCGTTAACATGGTGGTTTTTGCGGTGTACGAGGTCAGTGTTCGTGTGCTGAGGTCAGCGCCTCTGGATCAGCTCTCATGAGGAGGAAGCACTTCTGACCACGCTGCTAATGTAATCTGTTCAGGTCTTATTGTATCATAATGTGTATTTAACATGCCTGGGTAATGTAAACCAGGAGTCCAGAAAATGACACATTCTACCCTAAAATAAAAAATAAAATACAATTTTTTTTACTTTAAGTTATTTTGTATGAAATGCAATATTTTGCACAGTATATTATTTTGAACAGACTTTAATTTATTAGAAAGAGAATAAATGTATTAGACAATGAGAAAAAACAAACAAACAATCAAAAACATTCATATTTTACCCCAAAATAAAAAATAAAAATAAAAAAATAAGATATATTATGATATAATTGTTGGAAATAAATGAGGGCCACCAAAATGAATACAAAACACCCCTAAAATTCAAGATACGGGGTAAAAAATGTGCAAGTTCTTGTTTTTAATATTTTTTAAAGGAGCTAGTAACAATGCACAAGCAAGAGTATAAAGTATTTCCCGAATATCAGCATGATTGCAAGTGTGATATCTATTTTATACCACAGTTCAATAAACATTAAGTGACTTACATTTTAGATTCAGAATATTCAGAGTTTTTGCTGTATTTCGCCAATGAAAATAAATCCAAACAAATCCACAGCAGAGCCAACTCGTTTATGAATGAATCATTCTAATGAATGACTCACTTGCATCGTAACTGAATGAATCAGCCATTTTGAAGGAATGGTTTCGCCTCCAACTGGCGGTTTAGTTTCATATTTAAAAGTATTATTTCATTATGGTTAAAGAGATAAAATGCGAATTTATAAATAAGACTATTTTGAGTGAAATAAGAGATAACTTTGTTAAATAAAATGAAGATAAACGAGTAATTGCAGTCACGTTGCATGGATATTCCCCTCATATTGGGGCCTCCAACTCTTTCTTTGAAATAGGTATTTGAATTGCAAAGCCCACTTCTGTTTATACATAAAAAAAAATTCTCATTTCTTTAATTTTGGGGTGAAAAAAAAAAAAAATCTGTGCATTATGAAACATTTACAGTATGCATAATGTCCACTGAATGCTGCTAGCTTAAATACTAGTCATTAAAAAACACAATGTGTGTACAATTTGTTATCTGTTGTTTTGAATGTTTTCTGAAAATATTACAGAAAATCAAAATTGTTATATCCATCCAGGATCACCATGTATATCTTATATCTTACCAGCCCTTAATCTGCACTTTCCTCTCTGATATTGAATGTGCCTTGCTTCATGATGAATGATCGAGGATGAATATCTCTGTGTTGGACTGTATGAGTGATGGATTGATAACAGTGAGCATTAAAGACGAGTTTCAGGCAGTTTTCACTCGTTCATTTGTAACTGCAAACACACTGGAAAAGAAACACAATAATTACTGCTTCAAAACTTGAGCATGTATTTCTATATTAACTATATATACAATATACAATAAAGTTTCACATTATTTAAATAAACATATATACTTTTTTAAGATCCTTTCAGACTCGTTGGATTTTTTATTTTTTTGCTAGCATGATTTAACATGTTTGCTAACGTGTTTTAACACATTGCTGACATTAATTAACATGTTGCTTGCATACTTTAACACATTGCTACCATAAATGAACATTTTAACATGTTTTAACACTGCTAGCATAAATTAGCATGTTGCTAGCATGTTTTAACACATTGTTAACATGAATTAACATGTTGCTTGCATACTTTAACACATTACTACGATAAATGAACATTTTAACATGTTTTAACACTGCTAGCATAAATTAGCATGTTGCTAGCATGTTTTAACACATTGTTAACATGAATTAACATGTTGCTTGCATACTTTAACACATTGCTACCATAAATGAACATTTTAACATGTTTTAACACTGCTAACATAAATTAGCATGTTGGTAGCATGTTTTAACACATTGATAACATGAATTAACACATTGTTAACATGTTTTTAATGTATTGCTAACATGATTGAGCATGTTGTTAAAATGTTTTAACACATTGCTAACATTAATTAGCATGTTTTGCTAACATGATTTAACACATTGCTAACATTAATTAACATGTTGCTAGCATGTTTTAACACAGTGCCATAATTAACATGTTGCTAATATGATTCAACAAATTGCTAACATTAATTAGCATGTTGTTCGCATGTTTTAACACATTGTTAACATGAATTAACATGTTGCCTGCATACTTTAACACATTGCTACCATAAATTAACATTTTAACGTTTTAACACTGCTAGCATAAATTAGCATGTTTGCTAGCATGTTTTAACACATTGTTAACATGAATTAACATGTTGCTTGCATACTTTAACACATTGCTACGATAAATGAACATTTTAACATGTTTTAACACTGCTAGCATAAATTAGCATGTTGTTAGCATGTTTTAACACATTGCTAACATGAATAAACACATTGTTCACATGTTTTTAATGTATTGCTAACATGATTGAGCATGATAAAATTTTTAGCATACTGTTGACATGATTGAGCATGTTTGCTTGCATACTTTAACACATTGCTAGCATGTTTTAACACATTACTAACACGAATTAACACATTGTTAGCATGTTTTTAACATATTGCTTACATGATTGAGCATGTTGTTAAAATGTTTTAACACATTGCTAACATTAATTAGCATGTTTTGCTAACATGATTTAACACATTGCTAACATTAATTAACAAGTTGCTAGCATGTTTTAACACAGTGCCATAATTAACATGTTGCTAATATGATTCAACACATTGCTAACATTAATTAGCATGTTGTTCGCATGTTTTAACACATTGCTAACATGAATAAACACATTGTTCACATGTTTTTAATGTATTGCTAACATGATTGAGCATGATAACATTTTTAGCATACTGTTGACATGATTGAGCATGTTTGCTTGCATACTTTAACACATTGCTTGCATGTTTTAACACATTACTAACACAAATTAACACATTGTTAGCATGTTTTTAACATATTGCTTACATGATTGAGCATGTTGCTAAAATGTTTTAACACATTGCTAACATTAATTAGCATGTTGCTAACATAATTTAACACATTGCTAACATTAATTAACATTTTGCTAGCATGTTTTAACACAGTGCCATAATTAATTAACATGTTGCTAATATGATTCAACACATTGCTAACATTAATTAGCATGTTGTTAGCATGTTTTAACACATTGTTAACATGAATTAACATGTTGCCTGCATACTTTAACACATTGCTACCATAAATGAACATTTTAACATGTTTTAACACTGCTAGCATAAATTAGCATGTTGCTAGCATGTTTTAACACATTGTTAACATGAATTAACATGTTGCTTGCATACTTTAACACATTGCTACGATAAATGAACATTTTAACATGTTTTAACACTGCTAGCATAAATTAGCATTTTGCTAGCATGTTTTAACACATTGCTAACATGAATAAACACATTGGCTGCGTCCGAAATCGCATACTACATGAGTAGGTACTACATTTGAATTTGAACGTACTTCCCGACCGTTAAAACAGTACGTTCTATATAGTATGAATATGAGTAGTATGAATGGAATTCGGACGTACAACATCCGCCATGTTAATGTTGTCACTTGTCATGCGTCGTCACAACAGCGCGCAAATTTAAATATGTCAAAGTATAATCACCTATTTAGCTAGGAAATTTTACCTCAGAATAAAAATACATCTGTGAATATCACGACAGAGGCTGATTTGAAGCAACGAAATTAAGCAATTTATTGTTAAAATGGATGCATATAAAAATACACGAGAAACAAAAGACATGAATCAATAAACAAACTTGAATACATTATATAGTGTGTAGACAGATTAGGGCGAGAGAAATGCACAACATGGCCTAAATATTATATACAATATATACAAATAAATACAATGATGATAATAATATACATATTCTAAAAAAAAAATACAAACTGTGAGCCCTATAAACTACTGCCGCCTGAATGTTGCTGTCCGTTAAGTTTTCTAATCTCATTAAACTGCTTAACAACGAACGTCTCCGTTAAACAAAACAGTGTTAACAAGCGGATGTAACGTTATCTCGACCTGTTGGTTAGCTTGATGTGCTGTCAGCAATAATGAATAAACATCTTTTTACAGCCAACACTTAATCTTCTCATTACATTGTTTAAACTTTCAATAAGTCAGCCGTTTACTTACATTATGTTAAACAAGTGCAATTTAACCACAATAAACACAGTTTTTCCCTGAGGTACTGAAGGACTTGAATGAGCTGCATATCGCCGCTTTCCGCCATTTTTGAATTATGAAGAATCCTCTCCTGTGGCATCACGGGATAGCGCAGCGTCCATCGAATGCCTACTACAGAATTCGGGCGGAAGCAGTAGGTCATCCGGGTACTTCTCGCCTACTGTTTTTCGAATACTATGAATTCGGACATACTACTCGCCTCGCATACTGTTTTTCGCATACTATATAGTAGGGAAGTATGCGATTTCGGACGCAGCCATTGTTCACATGTTTTTAATGTATTGCTAACATGATTGAGCATGATAACATTTTTAGCATACTGTTGACATGATTGAGCATGTTTGCTTGTATACTTTAACACATTGCTACAATAAATGAACATTTTAACACGCTTTAACACTGCTAACATAAATTAGCATGTTGCTAGCATGTTTTAACACATTGTTAATATGAATTAACATGTTGCTTGCATACTTTAACACATTGCTACCATAAATTAACATTTTAACATGTTTTAACACTGCTAACATAAATTAGCATGTTTGCTAACATGATTTAACACATTACTAACATTAATTAACATGTTTCTAGCATGTTTTAACACATTGCCATAATTAATTAGCATGTTGCTAATATGATTCAACACATTGCTAACATTAATTAGCATGTTTTAACACATTGTTAACATGAATTAACATGTTGCTTGCATGCTTTAACACATTGCTAACATATTTTTACACAATGCTAACAAATTAGCATGTTTGCTAACATTTCCTAGCTATTTGCTAGTGACAGATACTTGGTGGATGAAGCTTAAAGGGACAGTTCACCTAAAAATGGAAATTCTGTCATAATTTACTATTTTGAAGAATATGAGTATTCAAACAGATGATGAACCCCATTGACTTTCATAGTATTTTTTCCCATGGAAGTCAATGGGGTCATCAACTGTTTGGTTACAAACATTCTTCAAAATATATTTGTTTGTGTTCATCAGAAGAAAGAAACTTGGAACAACTTGAGGGAGAGTAAATGATGACAGAATTTTAATTTTTGGCTGAATTATCCCTTTAAATACTTTATAAGAGTTGTTGTATAGACGTTTTGATCCCATAGATGGAAGTCTATGGTATTTATCAGTGTTTTGATCATCTGTTTAGTGAAAACAGTAAGTTAGAAAAGATACATCAACCCATTTCAGAACAGTCTGAAGGTCTGAACCACATACAAATAATCTAGAAAAGACAAATGCTGTTCTTTCCATCTCATGCCACTATCTAGATCTACTTAATTAGACCTGTTTCATTTATTACCTGACTATCATCTGCTGGTTAATGGCTCCATCTAGTGGCAGCTGCAGGTAACACACCTGACTCTGTCTTTATTACACTGTTTAAGCTGTCACATGAAAAGTTTTGGTGAACTTTACTAGTGTTTGTGTCATAATGGGCATTATGTTTCCACTGGACTTACTCGTACAGCAGTGTCTGCTTGTGAAAGTACCTTTTGTTGAATTGAGGGTGGGAAACCGACAGACATAAAATCTAAATCTCTAGAGCTAAACCATTCAAAATCCCACCCAGTAAATCCCAAAGAAAAAAAAAAGGGGACAATTAGAGCATTTTGCATAATTTTGAGAAATATTGCATGCATTTGTGTTCCTTGCAAAGCCGTTTGCTCTATAATTAGATTTACAGTTTTTGCCTATTGCTTGAACACTTTTTGCAAAACTTCGGCTCATTGTGTCAAAACTTTACACACAAGACACAACACTAGGAAATAAACCATTCACATCTTTGTCGAATTGAAACTCTGCTATCAAAACCTAACAATCCTTTGTCAAACTGTCACTCTGGTGATAAAATGATACACACTTGCATCATATGAATACACTTTCAGATCAACACACTAGTGTACTTTATATAAAACACTGCAGTCTTTAATTTTCACTGTTTTTACAGTTTTTTCCAATTGCTAACACACAATTTTTCAAACTAGTCTGGTTTTATCAAAACACTTAACACAATTCACAAAACCACACACCCAAACTGCAAAATACCTCATATATCCTGCAAAATGAAGCACTGCAACCGAAACTACACAGAGCATTATCAAAATCAAACTTTTGCATGAAATGGCACACACTTCATTCATATTACCAGATTTTTGCCTAACCACCTACACACTGTTGGGCATAATGAAAAGCACCCCCATCTTTAGTATGCTTTGCCATAATACTAAAATATGTATCAGATTGTTCACATGCACAGAAATATTTGCAGATACACACACATGCTGTTGCAACATTTTTATTTTTTTTCCTTCACTACAGTAAACAAGTCAATACAACATAAGCACAGCAGATATATTTACATGGGACTGAACAAAAATATTCTTACAAAAAAAGTAAACTGAAAAAGAAAATTTCTGAAAAAAATATATTACAGTAAAAAAAAAAAAAACAAAAAAAAAAAGGCAAGAAAAATAATTAGGCAGAATCTTGCCGCACAGCCGGGTCTGGCCACAACGCCTCGTCAACATCACAGGCAATATCTTCCCTTGCCAGACATCGAGGGAAGAAGCGCCTTGAGTGCCTTATCCATCCCTGAATTGCACCCACATCAATCTCATCACATGCCTCTTCCATGGCCTGCACAAGAGGCATGCGCACAAAGGGCTGCCGGTCGTATACCTTCCACCGCCATGCCGAAAAGAATTCTTCTATGGGGTTCAGAAATGGTGAGTATGGTGGGAGGTATTGCACGAGAAATGTTGGGTGGTCAGCAAACCAGTTTTGGACTGGGGCTGCACGATGAAAGCTCACGTTGTCCCATACTACAACGTACCGGTTTCTTTGATGGTCTGCATCATTCATACGCTCTGATGGTATGAGAATGTTGTGAAGTCTGTCCAGAAATGTGAGAATATGGGCTGTGTTGTATGGTCCAAGTTTGGCATGACGGTGGAGGACACCATGCATATTGGAGATGGCAGCGCACATTGTGATGTTCCCACCACGTTGGCCAGGAACATCTATAATGGCTCTGTGGCCAATGAGGTTTCTCCCTCTTCTTCTGGTCTTTGCTAGGTTGAACCCAGCCTCATCTATAAAGATGAACTCATGTGGGATTGCATGAGCATCCATTTCCACTACTCCCTGAAAACAAAGAACAAAAATCACTCAATATGGTGTTATCCAGTACACTGGGAAACAATGTTGTGTGTAGTGTACTGCAGTCAATATAGTACTTACATCCACATATGCTCGTCTGAACTCTTTGTTTCTTTGAGAGTTTCTCTCAAACGGCACCTTATAAAGTTGTTTCATTCTGATTTGGTTTCGCTTGAGAATGCGAGCCAATGTGGACAGACTAACTCGTTGAATGTTGTTGAATAAGGTGTTGTCTTGGATGATGTGGCTTTGAATTTCTCGTAATCTGATTTCATTATTTTCCAAAACCAAGTTTACAATGGCAGCTTCCTGTACCCCGGTGAACATTTGGCCCCTTCCTCCACCATGGTGTCATCTCTCAGTCCTTTAGAAAAAATAAAATAAAAATATATATAGGGCTTGGACAATGCAGCCTAAATATTTTCCCCCACAGTAGAGTACATTGTACAGGAAACTTGTACAGTTCATGAATGGCTGATGTCATACACTAAGTAAACAGGTGTCACCCAACTGATACACTATGACATGGGGTATACTACATGTGTACTACATGAAATTTTGGTTACATACCTGTTCTCCAGTCTAAAGGTCCGGATGACAGAGGCGACAGTAAAACGGCTCAAGTTTGGCTGCACTCTCTGTCCAGCCTCACGCATTGTCAACCCATGGTTGATGACATGATCTACTAAGGTTGCTCTGATTTCATTTGAAAGTGTTTGTCTTCTTTGGCCATGAACTCCTCTACCTGCTCTACCGTTACCTTTCACTCTTCCTCCCCCTCTTATTCTCAACCTCCCTCTTCCTCTTCCTCTTCCTCTTCCTCTCTCTGCAATGTCTTCCATTGTTGTTGTAAAAAAAAAAGGTTCTCACCTGTGGTCTTTTCATAGTGCTTACATCCTGATTGAAGTGTTAACAATTAACCACTGAGGTGTTTGGCCAGGTGGCACATGTAATTGGCCAATTAGCTCATGTAGTGTCATTTTGAATGGCAGTGTTTTGAAATGGCAAACATGTGACTTTATGTCAGATTGTTGTGTCTTATGCAGAGAACTGTATTTAGTGAATTTAAAAAGTGCTATTTTGAAATGCAAAATGTGTGTAAAACAGAAAAAGTGTTTAGACTTTTGGAGACTTGAGAAGAAGTTTTGCTCTCTGTGTGTCAGTTTAAATAATTGTGCTGTGCATGTCATTTTAGTGTGTTAGCAATTGGAAAAAACTGTATTCAGATGACATCAAGTTTTCAAATGACATCAACTCAATACTGCACATCACAGTACTATACTTTACAGTACAGTGTACAGTAAATGCAGTGAGGCAAAAATAATATAAAAATAAAACAAAATACACTACTGTAAATACAGGATTACAGATCCTGCCGTCTGTTTGGGTCTGGCCACATGATCCACCAATGTTGCTCTAATATCATCTGAAATATTGTTCCATGCATAGCCTCTTCGACCATGTCCTACTCCTCTCTCTCTCTTTGTCTTTGTTTTTGTCTTCCTCTTCCTCTGCCTCTTACTCTCCCTGCCTCCATGCTTGCAAAGTTGTCAAAATGGCTCAACTGAGGCCTATTTGTGGTTGGCTGATTGGTGATCAGTTTTGTAAGTAAGTGTTTTTAGGTGTGTGTCTAAGTGGTTTCAATCACCCAATGTGTTTTGTATTTTGAATAGATGTATTTTCCCAATTGTACCCATGAGATTTCATTTATGAATGAAGTGTCTTATGAATGAAATAGTGTGTAATGTGCAGGAGCAAGTGTGTTGCAGAATTGCAAATGAAGTGCAAAGCAGCGCTTTTGTTTAAGGTATGGTTACACTGTTTAAGGTATAGTAACAAAAGCTTCAAGTTTTGTGACTTTGGTCAAAGCATGTGTCTATAGTGTTCAAGCGATAGGCAAAAACTGTAACTTTATTAGCAGTTTGAATTTAACTAGAAGTGTAAACAGTAACTAGATAAACTAGATATATGCTTTGGCAATATTGTATTATTTACAGTCATGCCAATAAAGCAATTTTAAATTGAATTGGATAGATAGATAGACAGATAGATAGATAGATAGATAGATAGATAGATAGATAGATAGATAGATAGATAGATAGATAGACAGACAGACAGACAGACAGACAGACAGACAGACAGACAGACAGACAGACAGATAGATAGATAGATAGATAGATAGATATTAAAATGGATAGATAGATAGATAGATAGATAGATAGATAGATATTAAAATGGATAGATAGATAGATAGATAGATAGATAGATAGATAGATAGATAGATATTAAAATGGATAGATAGATAGATAGATAGATAGATAGATAGATAGATAGATAGATAGATAGATAGATAGATATTAAAATGGATAGATAGATAGACAGATAGATAGATAGATATATAGATAGATAGATAGATAGATAGATAGATATTAAAATGGATAGATAGATAGATAGATAGATAGCATGATTTTGTACATTGCTAGCATAAATTAGCATGTTGATAGCATAATTGAACACATTGCTAGTATGTTTTAGTATGTTGCTAACACAAATTAACAAGTTGCTAATATAATACATTGATAACATGAATTAACATGTTTTACTACATTGCTAGCAAGAATGAACACTTTGCTAGTATGATATAGCATGTTCATGCCATGTTTTAACCCATTGCTAGCATGAAATAGCATGTTGTTAGCATTTAGCACATTAACATGAAATAATTTCATACCTGAACATAGTACATACCGAACTGTACCTAAACCGTGAGCCTAAAACCATGATACAAACCAAACCGTGTGTAATCTGAACCGTTGCACCCCTAATTGATAGGCTACCATGTTTTAACACATTGCTAGCATAAAAGAGCATGTTGTTAACATGTTTTAGAATATCAATAGCATGAATTAGCAAGTTTTAACACATTGCTAACAATACATAGCATGTTGTTAGCATGTTTTAGCACAAAGTTGACATGAATTAGCTATTTTTTAACATTGCTAACATTAATTAACATGTTTTAACACATTGCAACATGATTTATTTAACATGTTGCTTACATGTTTTAGCACATTTGCTTACATGTTTTCGCACATTGCTAGCATGATATAGCATGTTGATATCATGTTTTAACATGTTATCATTAAAAAGCATGTTTTAACAAATCAGGTGAATTAGCATATTTTAACACTTTACTAACATGAAATAGCATGTTCTTAGCATGTTTTAGCACATTCCTAACATGAAATAGCATGTTGTTACCATGTTAGCATGTTTTAACACATTGCTAACATGAATTAGCATGTTTTAACACATTGCTAGCATATTGCAAGCTAACATAATTATATAATTTAAATAAAAATGATTGTAAAGTGCAACCAGAGCACATGTACTCAAGCAAGAAGTATTATGACAATAACTGCTACAAAGCAAAATGTGCAAAAAATGTGACAACTACCAAGCTACCGAATTCAAGGATACAGTAGTACTCAGAGGTGCTCAATCACGATCACATGCAAAAAGTGCCGCATCACCTTTGCTTTAGTGAGATCTGCTGCACAAACAGCTGTAAAACATTAAATGCATGTACATGTAGCTTTGCCCGGGATCTTAAAAGTGGAAGTTCTAGGAATTAGTAACTTGTTCTGAGTATCAACAATAACACCTCAATGTTTCCTTTGTTCTGTTTCTCTCATAATTAAACCCGGCTTGTCTTTCAGTCTCCCGCCTCCTTATGCAACAAAACAGTGTGCAATTATGCAAACATCTAAAAAAACCTGGTCTGCAAATAAACAAGCCCAATTTACTCCTGAGTTATTTTCATGCATTCCTTTTTGAATCCATAAAAATACCCTGTTGCAATTCTTTTGAGCGACTGCTCAGTGAAAAGCATTCTTCTGCAGTCTTACATTAAGACTAATAATAGTTTTAATAGGTCTGTAAATAAAGGCTGTTTAAGAGCGGATTAAAATGACTGCGAATGGTGTAATTAAAATTCAGTGGTGAGGTTTGAACTTGGCAGAACTTGACTACACTTCACAACCTTCAGCACAAAGCACATTCACGTCTGCTTAGGCGAAGCTCGGGTTTATTAAGGATGTGATTTGAATCCACCCGACTCATTCAGCCTGGAGAATAACGTGAACTATAGACGAGAACATGATGCACAATTATTACACATTAATCTACATGTATTTACATATAAATTGTTATACAATTTTCAGCAGTTAATACAGGTATAATCGCTTCACATGCTTTATTTTGTAGATAATATAAGACTTTTTCGGTTGTTTTGAATACTTTTTTTTTTACAATAAATTGATACTTATATTCATCAAGGATGCATTCAATTGATCAAAAGTTACAGTAAAGACATTTATAATGTTACAAAAGATTCTATTTCAAATGAATGCTGTTCTTTTGAATATTCTATTCATCAAAGAATGCTGAAAAATAAAATAAAATAAAATAAAATAAGATAATACAATAAAGTAATTAACACAAAAACGACCCAAACGCTGGGTTGTTACATCTGACCCAGGATCCGTGTAACACAAAAACTACCCAAACACTGGGTTGTTACGTCTGACCCAGGAGCTGGGTAACACAAAAACTACCAAAACGCTGGGTTGTTATGTCTGACCCAGGAGCTAGATAACACAAAAAACACTCAAACACTGGGTTGTTACGTCTGACCCAGGATCTGTATAACACAAAAACTACCCAAACACTGGGTTGTTACGTCTGACCCAGGAGCCGGGTAACACAAAAACTACCCAAATGCTGAGTTGTTACGTCTGACCCAGGATCCGTGTAACACAAAAACTACCCAAATGCTGAGTTGTTACGTCTGACCCAGGAGCTGGGTAACACAAAAACTACCCAAATGCTGAGTTGTTACGTCTGACCCAGGATCCGTGTAACACAAAAACTACCCAAATGCTGAGTTGTTACGTCTGACCCAGGATCCGTGTAACACAAAAACTACCAAAACGCTGGGTTGTTATGTCTGACCCAGGAGCTGGGTAACACAAAAAACACTCAAACACTGGGTTGTTACCTCTGACCCAGGATCTGTGTAACACAAAAACTACCCAAATGCTGAGTTGTTACGTCTGACCCAGGATCCGTGTAACACAAAAACTACCCAAATGCTGAGTTGTTACGTCTGACCCAGGATCTGGGTAACACAAAAAACACCCAAATGCTGGGTTGTAACGTCTGACCCAGGAACTGTGTAACACAAAAACCACCCAAACGCTGGGTTGTTACGTCTGACCCAGGAGCCGGGTAACACAAAAACTACCAAAACGCTGGGTTGTTACGTCTGACCCAGGAGCTGGGTAACACAAAAACTACCCAAACACTGGGTTGTTATGTCTGACCCAGGAGCTAGATAACACAAAAAACACTCAAACACTGGGTTGTTACGGAGCTGGGTAACACAAAAACCACCCAAATGCTGGGTTGTTACGTCTGACCCAGGATCTGTGTAACACAAAAACTACCCAAAAGCTGGGTTGTTACGTCTGACCCAGGATCTGTGTAACACAAAAACCACCCAAACGCTGGGTTTTTATGTCTGACCCAGGAGCCGGGTCACACAGAAACTACCCAAACGCTGGGTTGTTACGTCTGACCCAAGAGCTGGGTGACACAAAAACTACCCAAATGCTGGGTTGTTACGTCTGACCCAGGAGCTGGGTAACACAAAAACCACCCAAACACTTGTTGCGTCTGACCCAGGAGCCGGGTAACACAAAAACCACCCAAACTCTGGGTTGTTACGTCTGACCCAGGATCTGTGTAACACAAAAACCACCCAAACGCTGAGTTGTTAGGTCTGACCCAGCATCTGGGTAACACAAAAACCACCAAAACGCTGGGTTGTTATGTCTGACCCAGCATCTGGGTAACACAAAAACCACCAAAACGCTGGGTTGTTATGTCTGACCCAGGATCTGGGTAACACAAAAACCACCCAAACACTGGGTTGTAACGTCTGACCCAGGATCTGGGTAACACAAAAACCACCCAAACACTGGGTTGTAACGTCTGACCAGGACCTGGGTAACACAAAACCACCCAAATGCTGGGTTGTAACATCTGACCCAGGAGCTGGGTAACACAAAACCACCCAAACACTGGCTTGTACCGTCTGACCCAGGATCTGGGTAACGCAAAACCACCCAAATGCTGGGTTGTTACGTGTGACCCAGGAGCTGGGTAATGCAAAAACCACCCAAATGCTGGGTTGTTACGTCTGACCCAGGATCTGAGTAACACAAAAACCACCCAAACACTGAGTTTTTACGTCTGATCCAGGATCTGAGTAACACAAAAACCACCCAAATGCTGGGTTGTAACATCTGACCCAGAAGCTGGGTAACACAAAACCACCCAAACACTGGGTTGTACCGTCTGACCCAGGATCTGGGTAACGCAAAACCACCCAAATGCTGGGTTGTTACGTATGACCCAAGAGCTGGGTAATGCAAAAACCACCCAAATGCTGGTTTGTTACGTCTGACCCAGGATCTGAGTAACACAAAAACCACCCAAACGCTGAGTTTTTACGTCTGACCCAGGATCTGAGTAACACAAAAACCACCCAAACGCTGAGTTTTTACGTCTGATCCAGGATCTGGGTAACACAAAAACCACCCAAATGCTGGGTTGTTACGTCTGACCCAGGATCTGGGTAACACAAAAACCACCCAAACGCTGAGTTGTTACGTCTGATCCAGGATCTGGGTAACACAAAAACCACCCCAGGAGCTGGGTAACACAAAAACCACCCAAATGCTGGGTTGTTACGTCTGTCCCAGGATCTGGGTAACACAAAAACCACCCAAACGCTGAGTTGTTACATCTGATCCAGGATGTGGGTAACACAAAACCAGCCAAACGCTGAGTTGTTACGTCTGATCCAAGAGCTGGGTAACACAAAACCTCCCAAACGCTGAGTTGTTACGTCTGATCCAGGATCTGGGTAAGACAAAAACCACCCAAACGCTGGGTTGTTACGTCTGACCGAGGATCTGGGTAACACAAAAACCACCCAAACGCTGAGTTGTTACGTCTGACTCAGGATCTAGGTAACACAAAACCACCCAAATGCTGAGTTGTTACGTCTGACCCAGGATCTGTGTAACACAAAAACCACCCAAACGCTGAGTTGTTAGGTCTGACCCAGGAGCTGGGTAACACAAAAACCACCCTAACGCTGAGTTGTTACGTCTGACCCAGGATCTGGGTAACACAAAAACCACCCAACCGCTGAATTGTTACGTCTGATCCAGGATCTGGGTAACAAAAACCACCCAAACGCTGGGTTGTTACGTCTGACCCAGGATCTGGGTAACACAAAAACCACCCAAACGCTGAGTTGTTACGTCTGACCAAGTATCTGGGTAACTCAAAAACCACCCAACCGCTGAGTTTTTACGTCTGACCCAGGAGCTTGGTAACTCAAAAACCACCCAAACACTGGGTTATTACGTCTGACCCAGGATCTGGGTAACACAAAAACCACCCAACTGCTGAGTTGTTACGTCTGATCCAGGATCTGGGTAACACAAAAACCACCCAAACGCTGGGTTGTTACGTCTGACCCAGGATCTGGGTAACACAAAAACCACCCAAACGCTGAGTTGTTAGGTCTGACCCAGGAGCTGGGTAACACAAAAACCACCAAAACGCTGGGTTGTTAGGTCTGACCCAGGATCTGGGTAACACAAAAACCACCCAAACGCTGAGTTGTTAGGTCTGACCCAGGATCTTGGGAACACAAAAACCACCCAAACGCTGAGTTGTTACGTCTGACCAAGTATCTGGGTACCTCAAAAACCACCCAACCGCTGAGTTTTTACGTCTGACCCAGGAGCTGGGTAACTCAAAAACCACCCAAATGCTGGGTTGTTACGTCTGACCCAGGAGCTGGGTAACACAAAAACCACCCAAATGCTGGGTTGTTAGGTCTGACCCAAGATCTCGGGAACACAAAATCCACCCAAACACTGGGTTGTTGCATCTGACCCAGGATCTCGGGAACACAAAATCCACCCAAACACTGGGTTGTTACATCTGACCCAGGATCTGGGTAACACAAAAACCACCAAAACGCTGGGTTGTTAGGTCTGACCCAAGATCTCGGGAACACAAAAACCACCCAAACACTGGGTTATTACGTCTGACCCAGGATCTGGGTAAAACAAAAACCACCCAAACGCTGAGTTGTTACGTCTGACCCAGGATCTGGGTAACACAAAAACCACCCAACCGCTGAGTTGTTACGTCTGATCAAGGATCTGGGTAACAAAAAAACCATCCCAGGAGCTGGGTAAAACAAAAACCACCCAAATGCTGAGTTGTTACGTCTGACCCAGGATCTGGGTAACACAAAAACTACCCAAACGCTGAGTTGTTACGTCTGACCCAGGATCTGGGTAACACAAAAAACACCCAAACGCTGAGTTGTTTCATCTGACCCAGGATCTGGGTAACACAAAAACTACCCAAACACTGGGTTGTTACGTCTGACCCAGGATCTGGGTAACACAAAAAACACCCAAACGCTGAGTTGTTACATCTGACCCAGGATCTGGGTAACACAAAAACTACCCAAACACTGGGTTGTTACGTCTGACCCAGGATCTGTGTAACACAAAAACTACCCAAAAACTGGGTTGTTATGTCTGACCCAGGATCTGTGTAACACAAAAACTACCCAAAAACTGGGTTGTTGCGTCTGACCCAGGATCTGGGTAACGAAAAAACCACCAAAACGCTGGGTTGTTACGTCTGACCCAGGATCTGGGTAACACAAAAACTACCCAAACACTGGGTTGTTACGTCTGACCCAGGAGCCGGGTAACACAAAAACTACCCAAATGCTGAGTTGTTACGTCTGACCCAGGATCCGTGTAACACAAAAACTACCCAAATGCTGAGTTGTTACGTCTGACCCAGGAGCTGGGTAACACAAAAACTACCCAAATGCTGAGTTGTTACGTCTGACCCAGGATCCGTGTAACACAAAAACTACCAAAACGCTGGGTTGTTATGTCTGACCCAGGAGCTGGGTAACACAAAAAACACTCAAACACTGGGTTGTTACCTCTGACCCAGGATCTGTGTAACACAAAAACTACCCAAATGCTGAGTTGTTACGTCTGACCCAGGATCCGTGTAACACAAAAACTACCCAAATGCTGAGTTGTTACGTCTGACCCAGGATCTGGGTAACACAAAAAACACCCAAATGCTGGGTTGTAACGTCTGACCCAGGAACTGTGTAACACAAAAACCACCCAAACGCTGGGTTGTTACGTCTGACCCAGGAGCCGGGTAACACAAAAACTACCAAAACGCTGGGTTGTTACGTCTGACCCAGGAGCTGGGTAACACAAAAACTACCCAAACACTGGGTTGTTATGTCTGACCCAGGAGCTAGATAACACAAAAAACACTCAAACACTGGGTTGTTACGGAGCTGGGTAACACAAAAACCACCCAAATGCTGGGTTGTTACGTCTGACCCAGGATCTGTGTAACACAAAAACTACCCAAAAGCTGGGTTGTTACGTCTGACCCAGGATCTGTGTAACACAAAAACCACCCAAACGCTGGGTTTTTATGTCTGACCCAGGAGCCGGGTCACACAGAAACTACCCAAACGCTGGGTTGTTACGTCTGACCCAAGAGCTGGGTAACACAAAAACCACCAAAACGCTGGGTTGTTATGTCTGACCCAGGATCTGGGTAACACAAAAACCACCCAAACACTGGGTTGTAACGTCTGACCCAGGATCTGGGTAACACAAAAACCACCCAAACACTGGGTTGTAACGTCTGACCAGGACCTGGGTAACACAAAACCACCCAAATGCTGGGTTGTAACATCTGACCCAGGAGCTGGGTAACACAAAACCACCCAAACACTGGCTTGTACCGTCTGACCCAGGATCTGGGTAACGCAAAACCACCCAAATGCTGGGTTGTTACGTGTGACCCAGGAGCTGGGTAATGCAAAAACCACCCAAATGCTGGGTTGTTACGTCTGACCCAGGATCTGAGTAACACAAAAACCACCCAAACACTGAGTTTTTACGTCTGATCCAGGATCTGAGTAACACAAAAACCACCCAAATGCTGGGTTGTAACATCTGACCCAGAAGCTGGGTAACACAAAACCACCCAAACACTGGGTTGTACCGTCTGACCCAGGATCTGGGTAACGCAAAACCACCCAAATGCTGGGTTGTTACGTATGACCCAGGAGCTGGGTAATGCAAAAACCACCCAAATGCTGGTTTGTTACGTCTGACCCAGGATCTGAGTAACACAAAAACCACCCAAACGCTGAGTTTTTACGTCTGACCCAGGATCTGAGTAACACAAAAACCACCCAAACGCTGAGTTTTTACGTCTGATCCAGGATCTGGGTAACACAAAAACCACCCAAATGCTGGGTTGTTACGTCTGACCCAGGATCTGGGTAACACAAAAACCACCCAAACGCTGAGTTGTTACGTCTGATCCAGGATCTGGGTAACACAAAAACCACCCCAGGAGCTGGGTAACACAAAAACCACCCAAATGCTGGGTTGTTACGTCTGTCCCAGGATCTGGGTAACACAAAAACCACCCAAACGCTGAGTTGTTACATCTGATCCAGGATGTGGGTAACACAAAACCAGCCAAACGCTGAGTTGTTACGTCTGATCCAAGAGCTGGGTAACACAAAACCTCCCAAACGCTGAGTTGTTACGTCTGATCCAGGATCTGGGTAAGACAAAAACCACCCAAACGCTGGGTTGTTACGTCTGACCGAGGATCTGGGTAACACAAAAACCACCCAAACGCTGAGTTGTTACGTCTGACTCAGGATCTAGGTAACACAAAACCACCCAAATGCTGAGTTGTTACGTCTGACCCAGGATCTGTGTAACACAAAAACCACCCAAACGCTGAGTTGTTAGGTCTGACCCAGGAGCTGGGTAACACAAAAACCACCCTAACGCTGAGTTGTTACGTCTGACCCAGGATCTGGGTAACACAAAAACCACCCAACCGCTGAATTGTTACGTCTGATCCAGGATCTGGGTAACGAAAAAACCACCAAAACGCTGGGTTGTTACGTCTGACCCAGGATCTGGGTAACACAAAAACCACCCAAACGCTGAGTTGTTACGTCTGACCAAGTATCTGGGTAACTCAAAAACCACCCAACCGCTGAGTTTTTACGTCTGACCCAGGAGCTTGGTAACTCAAAAACCACCCAAACACTGGGTTATTACGTCTGACCCAGGATCTGGGTAACACAAAAACCACCCAACTGCTGAGTTGTTACGTCTGATCCAGGATCTGGGTAACACAAAAACCACCCAAACGCTGGGTTGTTACGTCTGACCCAGGATCTGGGTAACACAAAAACCACCCAAACGCTGAGTTGTTAGGTCTGACCCAGGAGCTGGGTAACACAAAAACCACCAAAACGCTGGGTTGTTAGGTCTGACCCAGGATCTGGGTAACACAAAAACCACCCAAACGCTGAGTTGTTAGGTCTGACCCAGGATCTCGGGAACACAAAAACCACCCAAACGCTGAGTTGTTACGTCTGACCAAGTATCTGGGTACCTCAAAAACCACCCAACCGCTGAGTTTTTACGTCTGACCCAGGAGCTGGGTAACTCAAAAACCACCCAAATGCTGGGTTGTTACGTCTGACCCAGGAGCTGGGTAACACAAAAACCACCCAAATGCTGGGTTGTTAGGTCTGACCCAAGATCTCGGGAACACAAAATCCACCCAAACACTGGGTTGTTGCATCTGACCCAGGATCTCGGGAACACAAAATCCACCCAAACACTGGGTTGTTACATCTGACCCAGGATCTGGGTAACACAAAAACCACCAAAACGCTGGGTTGTTAGGTCTGACCCAAGATCTCGGGAACACAAAAACCACCCAAACACTGGGTTATTACGTCTGACCCAGGATCTGGGTAAAACAAAAACCACCCAAACGCTGAGTTGTTACGTCTGACCCAGGATCTGGGTAACACAAAAACCACCCAACCGCTGAGTTGTTACGTCTGATCAAGGATCTGGGTAACACAAAAACCATCCCAGGAGCTGGGTAAAACAAAAACCACCCAAATGCTGAGTTGTTACGTCTGACCCAGGATCTGGGTAACACAAAAACTACCCAAACGCTGAGTTGTTACGTCTGACCCAGGATCTGGGTAACACAAAAAACACCCAAACGCTGAGTTGTTTCATCTGACCCAGGATCTGGGTAACACAAAAACTACCCAAACACTGGGTTGTTACGTCTGACCCAGGATCTGGGTAACACAAAAAACACCCAAACGCTGAGTTGTTACATCTGACCCAGGATCTGGGTAACACAAAAACTACCCAAACACTGGGTTGTTACGTCTGACCCAGGATCTGTGTAACACAAAAACTACCCAAAAACTGGGTTGTTATGTCTGACCCAGGATCTGTGTAACACAAAAACTACCCAAAAACTGGGTTGTTGCGTCTGACCCAGGATCTGGGTAACGAAAAAACCACCAAAACGCTGGGTTGTTACGTCTGACCCAGGATCTGGGTAACACAAAAACCACCCAAACGCTGAGTTGTTACGTCTGACCAAGTATCTGGGTAACTCAAAAACCACCCAACCGCTGAGTTTTTACGTCTGACCCAGGAGCTGGGTAACTCAAAAACCACCCAAACACTGGGTTATTACGTCTGACCCAGGATCTGGGTAACACAAAAACCACCCAACTGCTGAGTTGTTACGTCTGATCCAGGATCTGGGTAACACAAAAACCACCAAAACGCTGGGTTGTTACGTCTGACCCAGGATCTGGGTAACACAAAAACCACCCAAACGCTGAGTTGTTACGTCTGACCAAGTATCTGGGTAACTCAAAAACCACCCAACCGCTGAGTTTTTACGTCTGACCCAGGAGCTGGGTAACTCAAAAACCACCCAAACACTGGGTTATTACGTCTGACCCAGGATCTGGGTAACACAAAAACCACCCAACTGCTGAGTTGTTACGTCTGATCCAGGATCTGGGTAACACAAAAACCACCCAAACGCTGGGTTGTTACGTCTGACCCAGGATCTGGGTAACACAAAAACCACCCAAACGCTGAGTTGTTAGGTCTGACCCAGGAGCTGGGTAACACAAAAACCACCCAAACGCTGAGTTGTTAGGTCTGACCCAGGATCTCGGGAACACAAAAACCACCCAAACGCTGAGTTGTTACGTCTGACCAAGTATCTGGGTACCTCAAAAACCACCCAACCGCTGAGTTTTTACGTCTGACCCAGGAGCTGGGTAACTCAAAAACCACCCAAATGCTGGGTTGTTACGTCTGACCCAGGAGCTGGGTAACACAAAAACCACCCAAATGCTGGGTTGTTAGGTCTGACCCAAGATCTCGGGAACACAAAATCCACCCAAACACTGGGTTGTTGCATCTGACCCAGGATCTCGGGAACACAAAATCCACCCAAACACTGGGTTGTTACATCTGACCCAGGATCTGGGTAACACAAAAACCACCAAAACGCTGGGTTGTTAGGTCTGACCCAAGATCTCGGGAACACAAAAACCACCCAAACACTGGGTTATTACGTCTGACCCAGGATCTGGGTAAAACAAAAACCACCCAAACGCTGAGTTGTTACGTCTGACCCAGGATCTGGGTAACACAAAAACCACCCAACCGCTGAGTTGTTACGTCTGATCAAGGATCTGGGTAACACAAAAACCATCCCAGGAGCTGGGTAAAACAAAAACCACCCAAATGCTGAGTTGTTACGTCTGACCCAGGATCTGGGTAACACAAAAACTACCCAAACGCTGAGTTGTTACGTCTGACCCAGGATCTGGGTAACACAAAAAACACCCAAACGCTGAGTTGTTTCATCTGACCCAGGATCTGGGTAACACAAAAACTACCCAAACACTGGGTTGTTACGTCTGACCCAGGATCTGGGTAACACAAAAAACACCCAAACGCTGAGTTGTTACATCTGACCCAGGATCTGGGTAACACAAAAACTACCCAAACACTGGGTTGTTACGTCTGACCCAGGATCTGTGTAACACAAAAACTACCCAAAAACTGGGTTGTTATGTCTGACCCAGGATCTGTGTAACACAAAAACTACCCAAAAACTGGGTTGTTGCGTGTGACCCAGGATCTGTGTAACACAAAAACCACCCAAACACTGGGTTGTTACGTCTGACCCAGGAGCCGGGTAACACAGGAACTACCCAAACGCTGGGTTGTTACGTCTGACCCAGGAGCTGGGTAACACAAAAACCACCCAAATGCTGGTTTGTTAGGTCTGACGCAGGATCTGTGTAACACAAAAACTACCTAAATGCTGAGTTGTTACTTCTGATCCAGGATCTGGGTAACACAAAAACCACCCAAACGCTGAGTTGTTATGTCTGATCCAGGATCTGGGTAACACAAAAACCACTCCAGGAGCTGGGTAACACAAAAACCACCCAAATGCTGGGTTGTTACGTCTGACCCAGGAGCTGGGTAACACAAAAACCACCAAAATGCTGGGTTGTTACGTCTGACCCAGGATCTGGGTAACACAAAAACCACCCAAACGCTGAGCTGTTACATCTGATCCAGGATGTGGGTAACACAAAACCAGCCAAACGCTGAGTTGTTACGTCTGTTCCAGGATCTGGTAACACAAAAACCACCCAAACGCTGAGTTGTTACGTCTGATCCAAGAGCTGGGTAACACAAAACTACCCAAATGCTGGGTTGTTACGTCTGACCCAGGATCTGTGTAACACAAAAACTACCCAAAAACTGGGTTGTTCAACTGACCCAGGATCTGTGTAACACAAAAACTACCCAAACGCTGAGTTGTTACGTCTGACCCAGGATCTGGGTAACACAAAAACCACCCAAACCCTGAGTTGTTACGTCTGACCCAGGATCTGGGTAACACAAAAATCACCCAAACGCTGAGTTGTTACGTCTGACCCAGGATCTGGGTAACACAAAAACCACCCAAACGCTGAGTTGTTACGTCTGACCCAGGATCTGGGTAACACAAAAACTACCCAAACGCTGAGTTGTTATGTCTGACCCAGGATCTGGGTAACACAAAAAACACCCAAACGCTGAGTTGTTACATCTGACCCAGGATCTGGGTAACACAAAAACTACCCAAACACTGGGTTGTTACGTCTGACCCAGGAGCTGGGTAACACAAAAACTACCCAAATGCTGAGTTGTTACTTCTGACCCAGGAGCTGGGTAACACAAAAACCACCCAAATGCTGAGTTGTTACGTCTGTTCCAGGATCTGGGTAACACAAAAAAAACACCCAAACGCTGAGTTGTTACGTCTGATCCAAGAGCCGGGTAACACAAAACCACCCAAATGCTGGGTTGTTACGTCTGACCCAGGATCTGGGTAACACAAAAAACACCCAAACGCTGAGTTGTTACATCTGACCCAGGATCTGGGTAACACAAAAACTACCCAAACACTGGGTTGTTACGTCTGACCCAGGAGCTGGGTAACACAAAAACTACCCAAATGCTGAGTTGTTACTTCTGACCCAGGAGCTGGGTAACACAAAAACCACCCAAATGCTGGGTCGTTACATCTGACCCAGGAGCTGGGTAACACAAAAACCACCCAAACGCTGAGCTGTTATGTCTGACCCAGGGTCTGTGTAACACAAAAACTACCCAAACGCTGAGTTGTTACGTCTGACTCAGGATCTAGGTAACACAAAACCACCCAAATGCTGGGTTGTTACGTCTGACCCAGGATCTGTGTAACACAAAAACCACCCAAACGCTGAGTTGTTAGGTCTGACTCAGGAGCTGGGTAACACAAAAACCACCAAAACGCTGGGTTGTTAGGTCTGACCCAGGATCTCGGGAACACAAAAACCACCCAAACACTGGGTTGTTACGTCTGACCCAGGATCTGGGTAACACAAAAACCACCCAAACGCTGAGTTGTTACTTCTGACCCAGGATCTGGGTAACACAAAAACCACCCAAACGCTGAGTTGTTACGTCTGATCCAGGATCTGGGTAACACAAAAACCACCCCAGGAGCTGGGTAACACAAAAACCACCAAAATGCTGGGTTGTTACGTCTGACCCAGGATCTGGGTAACACAAAAACCAGCCAAACGCTGAGTTGTTACGTCTGTTCCAGGATCTGGGTAACACAAAAACCACCCAAACGCTGAGTTGTTACGTCTGATCCAAGAGCTGGGTATCACAAAACCACCCAAATGCTGGGTTGTTACGTCTGACCCAGGATCTGTGTAACACAAAAACCACCCAAACACTGGGTTGTTACGTCTGACCCAGGAGCCGGGTAACACAGGAACTACCCAAACGCTGGGTTGTTACGTCTGACCCAGGAGCTGGGTAACACAAAAACCACCCAAATGCTGGTTTGTTAGGTCTGACGCAGGATCTGTGTAACACAAAAACTACCTAAATGCTGAGTTGTTACGTCTGACTCAGGATCTAGGTAGCACAAAACTACCCAAATGCTGGGTTGTTAGGTCTGACCCAGGATCTCGGGAACACAAAAACCACCCAAACACTGGGTTGTTACGTCTGACCCAGGATCTGGGTAACACAAAAACCACCCAAACACTGGGTTGTTACGTCTGACCCAGGATCTGGGTAACACAAAACCACCCAAACGCTGAGTTGTTACTTCTGACCCAGGATATGGGTAACACAAAAACCACCCAAACGCTGAGTTGTTACGTCTGATCCAGGATCTGGGTAACACAAAAACCACCCCAGGAGCTGGGTAACACAAAAACCACCCAAACGCTGAGTTGTTACTTCTGACCCAGGATATGGGTAACACAAAAACCACCCAAACGCTGAGTTGTTACGTCTGATCCAGGATCTGGGTAACACAAAAACCACCCCAGGAGCTGGGTAACACAAAAACCACCAAAATGCTGGGTTGTTACGTCTGACCCAGGATCTGGGTAACACAAAAACCAGCCAAACGCTGAGTTGTTACGTCTGTTCCAGGATCTGGGTAACACAAAAACCACCCAAACGCTGAGTTGTTACGTCTGATCCAAGAGCTGGGTATCACAAAACCACCCAAATGCTGGGTTGTTACGTCTGACCCAGGATCTGTGTAACACAAAAACTACCCAAAAACTTGGTTGTTACGTCTGACCCAGGATCTGTGTAACACAAAAACCACCCAAACACTGGGTTGTTACGTCTGACCCAGGAGCCGGGTAACACAGGAACTACCCAAACGCTGGGTTGTTAAGTCTGACCCAGGAGCTGGGTAACACAAAAACCACCCAAATGCTGGTTTGTTAGGTCTGACGCAGGATCTGTGTAACACAAAAACTACCTAAATGCTGAGTTGTTACTTCTGATCCAGGATCTGGGTAACACAAAAACCACCCAAACGCTGAGTTGTTATGTCTGATCCAGGATCTGGGTAACACAAAAACCACTCCAGGAGCTGGGTAACACAAAAACCACCCAAATGCTGGGTTGTTACGTCTGACCCAGGAGCTGGGTAACACAAAAACCACCAAAATGCTGGGTTGTTACGTCTGACCCAGGATCTGGGTAACACAAAAACCACCCAAACGCTGAGCTGTTACATCTGATCCAGGATGTGGGTAACACAAAACCAGCCAAACGCTGAGTTGTTACGTCTGTTCCAGGATCTGGTAACACAAAAACCACCCAAACGCTGAGTTGTTACGTCTGATCCAAGAGCTGGGTAACACAAAACTACCCAAATGCTGGGTTGTTACGTCTGACCCAGGATCTGTGTAACACAAAAACTACCCAAAAACTGGGTTGTTCAACTGACCCAGGATCTGTGTAACACAAAAATCACCCAAACGCTGAGTTGTTATGTCTGACCCAGGATCTGGGTAACAGAAAAACCACCCAAACGCTGAGTTGTTACGTCTGACCCAGGATCTGGGTAACACAAAAACCACCCAAACCCTGAGTTGTTACGTCTGACCCAGGATCTGGGTAACACAAAAATCACCCAAACGCTGAGTTGTTACGTCTGACCCAGGATCTGGGTAACACAAAAACCACCCAAACGCTGAGTTGTTACGTCTGACCCAGGATCTGGGTAACACAAAAACTACCCAAACGCTGAGTTGTTATGTCTGACCCAGGATCTGGGTAACACAAAAAACACCCAAACACTGAGTTGTTACATCTGACCCAGGATCTGGGTAACACAAAAACTACCCAAACACTGGGTTGTTACGTCTGACCCAGGAGCTGGGTAACACAAAAACTACCCAAATGCTGAGTTGTTACTTCTGACCCAGGAGCTGGGTAACACAAAAACCACCCAAATGCTGAGTTGTTACGTCTGTTCCAGGATCTGGGTAACACAAAAAACACCCAAACGCTGAGTTGTTACGTCTGATCCAAGAGCCGGGTAACACAAAACCACCCAAATGCTGGGTTGTTATGTCTGACCCAGGATCTGGGTAACACAAAAAACACCCAAACGCTGAGTTGTTACATCTGACCCAGGATCTGGGTAACACAAAAACTACCCAAACACTGGGTTGTTACGTCTGACCCAGGAGCTGGGTAACACAAAAACTACCCAAATGCTGAGTTGTTACTTCTGACCCAGGAGCTGGGTAACACAAAAACCACCCAAATGCTGGGTCGTTACATCTGACCCAGGAGCTGGGTAACACAAAAACCACCCAAACGCTGAGCTGTTATGTCTGACCCAGGATCTGTGTAACACAAAAACTACCTAAATGCTGAGTTGTTACTTCTGACCCAGGGTCTGTGTAACACAAAAACTACCCAAACGCTGAGTTGTTACGTCTGACTCAGGATCTAGGTAACACAAAACCACCCAAATGCTGGGTTGTTACGTCTGACCCAGGATCTGTGTAACACAAAAACCACCCAAACGCTGAGTTGTTAGGTCTGACTCAGGAGCTGGGTAACACAAAAACCACCAAAACGCTGGGTTGTTAGGTCTGACCCAGGATCTCGGGAACACAAAAACCACCCAAACACTGGGTTGTTACGTCTGACCCAGGATCTGGGTAACACAAAAACCACCCAAACGCTGAGTTGTTACTTCTGACCCAGGATCTGGGTAACACAAAAACCACCCAAACGCTGAGTTGTTATGTCTGATCCAGGATCTGGGTAACACAAAAACCACCCCAGGAGCTGGGTAACACAAAAACCACCAAAATGCTGGGTTGTTACGTCTGACCCAGGATCTGGGTAACACAAAAACCAGCCAAACGCTGAGTTGTTACGTCTGTTCCAGGATCTGGGTAACACAAAAACCACCCAAACGCTGAGTTGTTACGTCTGATCCAAGAGCTGGGTATCACAAAACCACCCAAATGCTGGGTTGTTACGTCTGACCCAGGATCTGTGTAACACAAAAACTACCCAAAAACTTGGTTGTTACGTCTGACCCAGGATCTGTGTAACACAAAAATCACCCAAATGCTGAGTTGTTACGTCTGACCCAGGATCGGGGTAACACAAAAACCACCCAAACGCTGAGTTGTTACGTCTGACCCAGGATATGGGTAACACAAAAACTACCCAAACACTGGGTTGTTACGTCTGACCCAGGAGCTGGGTAACACAAAAACCACCCAAACCCTGAGTTGTTACGTCTGACCCAGGATCTGTGTAACACAAAAATCACCCAAACGCTGAGTTGTTACGTCTGACCCAGGATCGGGGTAACACAAAAACCACCCAAACCCTGAGTTGTTACGTCTGACCCAGGATCTGGGTAACACAAAAATCACCCAAATGCTGAGTTGTTACGTCTGACCCAGGATCTGGGTAACACAAAAACCACCCAAACGCTGAGTTGTTACGTCTGACCCAGGAGCTGGGTAACACAGAAACTGCCCAAATGCTGGGTTGTTACATCTGACCTAGGAGCTGGGTAACACAAAAACTACCCAAACGCTGAGTTGTTACGTCTGACCCAGGATCTGGGTAACACAAAAACTACCCAAACACTGGGTTGTTACGTCTGACCCAGGAGCTGGGTAACACAAAAACTACCCAAATGCTGAGTTGTTACTTCTGACCCAGGAGCTGGGTGACACAAAAACCACCCAAATGCTGTGTCGTTACGTCTGACCCAGGAGCTGGGTAACACAAAAACCACTCAAACGCTGAGCTGTCATGTCTGACCGAGGATCTGTGTAACACAAAAACTACCTAAATGCTGAGTTGTTACTTCTGACCCAGGATTTGTGTAACACAAAAACTACCGAAACGCTGAGTTGTTACATCTGACTCAGGATCTAGGTAACACAAAACCACCCAAATGCTGGGTTGTTACGTCTGACCCAGGATCTGTGTAACACAAAAACCACCCAAACGCTGAGTTGTTAGGTCTGACCCAGGTTCTCGGGAACACAAAAACCACCCAAACACTGGGTTGTTACGTCTGACCCAGGATCTGGGTAACACAAAAACCACCCAAATGCTGAGTTGTTACGTCTGACCCAGGATCTGGGTAACACAAAAACTACCCGAACGCTGAGTTGTTACGTCTGACCAAGGATCTGGGTAACACAAAAACTATCCGAACGCTGAGTTGTTACGTCTGACCCAGGATCTGGGTAACACAAAAACCACCCAACCGCTGAGTTGTTACGTCTGACCCAGGAGCTGGGTAACTCAAAAACCACCCAACTGCTGAGCTGTTACGTCTGACCCAGGAGCTGGGTATCTCAAAAACCACCCAAATGCTGGGTTGTTATGTCTGACCCAGGATCTCGGGAACACAAAATCCACCCAAACACTGGGTTGTTACGTCTGACCCAGGATCTGGGTAACACAAAAACCACCCAAACGCTGCGTTGTTACGTCTGACCAAGGATCTGGGTAACACAAAAACTACCCAAACGCTGAGTTGTTACGTCTGACCAAGGATCTGGATAACACAAAAACCACCCAACCGCTGAGCTGTTACGTCTGACCCAGGAGCTGGGTAACTCAAAAACCACCCAAATGCTGGGTTGTTAGGTCTGACCCAGGATCTCGGGGACACAAAATCCACCCAAACACTGGGTTGTTACGTCTGACCCAGGATCTGGGTAACACAAAAACCACCCAAACGCTGGGTTGTTACGTCTGACCCAGGATCTGGGTAACACAAAAACCACCCAAACGCTGGGTTGTTACGTCTGACCCAGGATCTGGGTAACACAAAAACCACCCAAACGCTGAGTTGTTACGTCTGACCCAGGATCTGGGTAACACAAAAACCACCCAAATGCTGAGTTGTTACGTCTGACCCAGGATCTGGGTAACACAAAAACTACCCGAACGCTGAGTTGTTACGTCTGACCAAGGATCTGGGTAACACAAAAACTATCCGAACGCTGAGTTGTTACGTCTGACCAAGGATCTGGGTAACACAAAAACTACCCGAACGCTGAGTTGTTACGTCTGACCAAGGATCTGGGTAACACAAAAACTACCCGAACGCTGAGTTGTTACGTCTGACCCAGGATCTGGGTAACACAAAAACCACCCAACCGCTGAGTTGTTACGTCTGACCCAGGAGCTGGGTAACTCAAAAACCACCCAACTGCTGAGCTGTTACGTCTGACCCAGGAGCTGGGTATCTCAAAAACCACCCAAATGCTGGGTTGTTATGTCTGACCCAGGATCTCGGGAACACAAAATCCACCCAAACACTGGGTTGTTACGTCTGACCCAGGATCTGGGTAACACAAAAACCACCCAAACGCTGCGTTGTTACGTCTGACCCAGGATCTGGGTAACACAAAAACCACCCAAACGCTGCGTTGTTACGTCTGACCCAGGATCTGGGTAACACAAAAACCACCCAAACGCTGCGTTGTTACGTCTGACCAAGGATCTGGGTAACACAAAAACTACCCAAACGCTGAGTTGTTACGTCTGACCAAGGATCTGGATAACACAAAAACCACCCAACCGCTGAGCTGTTACGTCTGACCCAGGAGCTGGGTAACTCAAAAACCACCCAAATGCTGGGTTGTTAGGTCTGACCCAGGATCTCGGGGACACAAAATCCACCCAAACACTGGGTTGTTACGTCTGACCCAGGATCTGGGTAACACAAAAACCACCCAAACGCTGGGTTGTTACGTCTGACCCAGGATCTGGGTAACACAAAAACCACCCAAACGCTGAGTTGTTACGTCTGACCCAGGATCTGGGTAACACAAAAACCACCCAACCGCTGAGTTGTTACGTCTGACCCAGGATCTGGGTAACACAAAAACCACCCAACCGCTGAGTTGTTACGTCTGATCCAGGATCTGGGTAACACAAAAACCACCCAAATGCTGGGTTGTTACGTCTGATCCAGGAGCTGGGTAAAAAGCTACCCAAACACTGGAAAAATAACCCAAAAAATTACCCAAAAGGTTCAACCCAGGACTTGGGTAGAAAAAAGAAACGCAATATTAGTGTAGTATATTAAAAACGATATATTAATGCAAAAGAATTGAAGTGTTTAACATCACACAAATCTGAAGCATGCATCTTAATAAAAACAGAGCTAATTAAACAATGTTTTAATTTATATCATTTTGAAATATTCTCACATGCATTCCACTGTTTGCTGAATTAATTCCATTCTCTGCTAAGAGATGAAAATACGAGAACTGTAAGTTAAAGTAAGGTGAAACCCATCAGAACACAAACTAGTACTTTTGTTTGTTTTAGCAGTGCTGCTGACGAAGGGTAATTCAGAGGAGACTCTCGACTGTCAGTCACATCTGAGTCCCAAGACAAGATGCTTTAGTATTTAACGTGATCCAGTGAAACTATGGGACACTGGCAGTAATGCAAAACAGATGGGAAATATTTTCAACATCAGATACGAGGGGCCATCAGTATAGAGTCTGAGGTTACACTCTCTGTAGACAAAAACGGAGGGAGAGAGGAGGAAAAGACAGATTACATTTTCAGATTACTCTGAAAACGAGGTGTAACAATCATCAGCACAAACTGAATGGGATAGAGAACCTAAAAATTACAATACTGTACTTTAGTCACCCTCGTTTCATTCCAAACCTGTATGATTGATTTCCTCCGATGTCCGGGCAGCTCGGAACAGTGTGAACATTCTGCTAAACATCTCAAAGAAAGTTTTTAAAGTTCATATTTTGTATCAAATTTTATTTTATTTTTACTGTCTTTTTTTTTTTATTTTTTTAAAAAAGAAATTTAGCTGTGAGCCTTGGTAATTTTTATTAGTTTTTATAGTATCTATTAAATGTTTACTTTTTTTATTTTATTTTAGTACTTCAACATAAACTAAACGAAAATGCCTTGACAACTTAAAAATTTTAGTTCATTTTTATTTTATAATATTGTTTTAGTTCATGTTTTTTATTTTAGTTTTCTATAGATTTTGTTTTATTCAATGATAATAATCCTGTTTTGGGGTCAGTAAGATTTTTTAATGTTTTTCAAAGAAGTCTCTTTTGCTCACCAAAGCTTCATTTATTTGCTCAAAAATACAGTAAAAATTGTGAAATATTATTCCAATGTAAATCAGCTGTTTTCTATGTGAATATATAGTAAAGTGTAATTTATTCCTGTGATCAAAGCTGAATTTTCAGCATCATTACTCCAGTGTTCAGTGTCACATGATCCTTCAGAAATCATTCTAATATGATGATTTGCTGCTCAAGAAACATTTATGATTATTATCAATGTTGAAAACAGTCATATGTTTTTGGAAACTGTCATACATTTTATTTTTCGGGATTCTTTGATGAAGTCCAAAAGAAACATTATAAGTAACATTATAAATGTCTTTACTGTCACTTTTGATTGATTTAATGTGTCCTTACTGAATATATACAAACACACATTCCAAGTTTACCTGATTGATTTCCTCTGTATCATTTCAGACACAGAAAGACCTCTGTCTCCAGGGTTTCTCAGCAGGGAGGCGCTAGCGCTCAGTCGGCCACAGATAAGCAACCCCATGCTGGGTGAAGCGTAGTGCCTCCCTCCATCCTTCCATGCCGTGCGGTTTCCTGCTCCTCCTGAAACCCCCTCCTCCGTCTGACAGGCTGCCCGAGTTCAGCTGAGGACGGCGCTGAGGAGAACAAACCTGGATCAGACCAGATCTGGATGTGTCCTGCACACAAGCGCCCGGGGAAAACAAGACTAACATATATCATCTATATTTTCAGCTCGGGTGAAACGTTCGTTTCCAAACTCACAAGTCTGTATTCCCAGAGCTGCCTCCTTTTCCATGTTCTCTCCTTTCCATACATTAATATTGATGTTCGAACAAGCGTGGGTTTGCTCTTCACACACACAGGTTTTGGCTGTTCCCCTACATGTGGCGCAATATTCGCTTTCCCTTCATCTGATTGTCCGCCGGCTCTCGCTTCATTTTAGGTGAATCGACGTGTGCTGAAAAGAGAAAGAAACCATTAGAAAACGACAACAAAGCTCTGTTGCATCTCTCGCATCCTTGTCAGTCAGCATGAACTCAAAATAGATCCTATTTACTTTCTTAAATTCAAAAAAAGGCAAAATTGATCATTTTTTTATTTTATTTTATTACATTTTAATTATTATATTTGTATTATTTTTACTCATGCAGTGTGTGGTTATTTTGTTCTGATGTCTTGTCAGTAATTTAATGCTGGTTCATGTTAATGTACTAAATGTTACAGTGATAAATAAATGATATTTTCTACTTATATAAACTAGTAGCCTAGTCCTGTCGTTGTTGTATAATCCCTTGTGGATGTCTCGCATCTCTATAATAAAATAGAATATTCAGCTGCCGCAGTGAGCTTTCACTGAAATTCTGCATTTGAAGCTCAGCAACAGACAAACCGGCTCTTGTGGATAATCATTTTAGCCGTTCCCATGGTGACAAAACAACCGAGGGTTGTCTTACGATCGCTTTTCTCAGATTATACATTTTCAAGCATTTTCAAACCTGCAAAAACATCAGAATGTGTGGCACCTATTAGGATTATGTGAAAACACATTTAGACAGATTACAATGATTTTATGCGTCAAAGATAAAATGTGCTGAATTCAAATGTGACAAAACAACTGATTGGCTACTGTTTCCAAGATATTTAAGTTTTTACATTTTACATCTCTGTATATTGTGTGTATATAGTACCTGTTTATGTAACACGCAGCAAAAGAGTTATATAAATCTAATTTATTATGAAACAACAAGCAAAAAAACAATTTTGTACATAGATTAGTGTCTTTAAAGCTTATAAGCTTTTCTTTACAGTGAATATTGACCATCACTTAACAAGTGCTTTTAAATTTGCTGACATATTAGAAGTGATCTATTTTCATAGAGAAAAACTGCTTTACATGAAAATCATCATAGATAACAGATAGACTTGTGTCATATATATAGTAGAGCTGCACGATTCTGGTTAAATCAAGAATCACAATTTTTTTGTTTCAAACAGAGATTAAGATTCTCCCTTGATTCTGAACAGACAACTAAATCTGAAATTTACAAGAGGTTCTGGCAAACTGTTAATTGCTACAGTCTAATTAAATGTTTAATTAATCGGAATGAATTAATTAAAAAAACAGTTTGAGTGAATAATTCAACGACTCACTCATAAAGACATGTTTCATTACTGGATGAATCAGCATTTTGAACGAATCTCTTGAGTGAATGATTCAATGACATACATTTGTTAAGTGACTTGTGGCGTAAAAATGTAATTGATACAATCATTATTTGAAGCGCCAAGTTACTTTGAAAAGGTGATTTACCTTATTTTAATCGCTACCGTAGACATCAGTGTTTACATCTGAACTATAAACTTTAATCCCAGAATAATTTGAATGATTTTAAGACAGAAATAATGATACTGTGTGGTTGAAAAGACTTAAATATTTAGAGCAGGTGGTCTTGAACGAGCCCAAACACAACATAAGACAATGCGTAGATCACGGAGTGACATTGACAAGCTGCTTCGCCAAAGCAATAGGACTTCCGGGATCTGATATTGTCACGATTATGACGCAGTGTTTTCCAACGTCATTCAAAATTTCAACCAATGGAAAATGGATCTCGGATATGGTGGGTAGGGATGATGTGTAGAGACCAATCGGACACTGTTTTACAGCTGGAGCGCACTTGGATTGGTTTGATTGCTCAGATCTTGATTTAGCATGTGCCATAAAATCGGATTAACGGAGCTGAAACAGTTATTACTCATTTAATAATTTTAAATATTTTATATATAAATATATAAATATATTTTTGTTAAATATATACATGCATGTGTATATATAATAAATGTAAACAAACACATTATTATGTATATTATGTAAACAAACTTTTATTATGGATGCGATTAATAGATTTGACAGCACTAAATAATATGCGAGTGACAAGGTTATTGCAAACTAAAACTATTAAAAATATATTTTGTTAATCAAAATAGTTGACATAAAAATAAAATATAAAAGTTTGATGAAAAAGTGAAACTAAAACTGCACTAAAACTGAAATAATTGAAATAATTATAAATTACATCTGAATAGTAATAAAAAACTAATTTTAAAAATGTTGCTTACTAAAATTGCACTAAAACTGCAAATAAACCAAAACTAAATCTGAACTCAGACTAAAATTGAAATTAAACCTAAATATTAATACAAAACTGAAAATACAAAAACAAAACCTAATTCAAAATATTTATAAAAAATAATAAAATCTACAATTTTGCATAAATAATTGCTAAAATAACACAGGTGAGAGTGGTTTATCTGCTGTGGTGTTCTGAACGGTTGTAGTGCATTACTATACGGATGCTTGAAATAAACAAACATTATTTGAGTCTCATGTTAACTTTTTGCATACAACTTTCTCCATCTTCCTGATTCTCATTAGCAGCACAATATCCATCAAATCTCCCCAACCGCTCCTGTCATCTCTGTTTTAACAACCTGCGTTTATCCCTTCAGCATCACGAGTGAAATCAAAAGTCATTTTAAACTTGTGCTCTGTTAGTTTTTAGTCTGTCATTCGCAGTGCCCTACATATGCAAAGCCAGGATTATAAATATCAGGGCAGGGGAAAACGGGTTTCAATGGAAAAGTTTCTTCTCATTGTCCGGACCTTATGTTCCTTTATATTCCTTATCTGGGCTTCCTTTAACCTTGCATTTTAAGACCAAGATAGATTTTCAACATTGATAATAATCATAAATGTTTCTTGAGCAGCAAATCATCATATCAGAATGATTTCTGAAGGATCATGTGACACTGAAGACTGGAGCAATGATGCTGAAAATTCAGGATAAATTACACTTTACTATATATTCACATAGAAAACAGATATTTTAAATTGTAAAAATATTTCACAATTTTTACTGTATTTTTGATCAAATAAGTGCAGCCTTGGAGAGCACAAGAAAAACATTAAAAAAATCTTAATTATTGCCAACTTTTGACTGGTATTGTAACGCTCATACATGTACTGCTATGTCATAAATCTTTAACATCATATTATAAATAACTGTACCTTTTGTACTGTAGTCAATAATACAGGGTCGTTCACCCAGAATGCCTGCGCAAAGAGAGGGAAAAAACCCTGACCCGCCCTCTTCACTGGGGTTAAGGTTAGGTTTGCCTTTTCACTTGAATGTTTGAGTGTCGTTAACTTCTCCTCCTAGAAGGACGAGGACAAATAAGGACAGGGATCATGTCGACATACGAGGTCATGAACGTATGGAGAACTCGCATTTAGTTATTCTTTAACAGCCAAAGGAAAAATGTTCACTTATGCTGTCATACAGTCTTTCTGTAAAACAGAGAAAAAGTGTTTCACAAACATTCAAATATTAAACTTACAATACTTCTGAAACATGGCATAGAACAATATTTAGACCAATTCAGAAAATATGCAAACACACACACACACACACACACACACACACACACATATTATATATATATATATATATATATATATATATATATATATATATATATATATATATATATATATATATATATATATATATATATATATACACAAATAAGGACAGGAATCAGGAATCATAATATAATGCTTGTATTTATATACTGGTGTTAAAATACATTTTTAGACCACTGAAATTATTTTCCCCCTATTATTAAGTTTTTGTGCTATTTCCATTAACTCGTGTTCAAATGCCCAGAACAGAAATGGATCAATTTAACCCATCTGTACGTTTTAACCCATGTTCCTGTAATGTGAACCGACAGCAAATTTGCTTAGTTTCGTTTATGACCCGCTTTGATCCAGAGAGAAAACAGGTCCCATGTCCCGGGTCAAGGTAATATTTGGAAAAATGTGCCCCATGAGCACAAGGAAGCATCTTCAAACACAGCTTGACCTCTTGGTAAAGGTTAAACGGTTGCATGAAGCGCATGACATGATAATCTATGGAACTGTGTGTTCTTTACATGCACACAAACACTGGCTGGTTAATGTATACGATTTAACCCTTCGAGTCTGTACTGAAGAACATCTGCTAAGAAGTCAGATGATCTGAGAGGCTTTTTAAACTAGTTGTTCTGGTGCTGAAAATATGTACTCATGACTTTATCTGCTAACAGAGGCTGAAATTGTATTTTGATTCGTATCCAGCAGGACGGATCAGTAATGGCTACACGCCAGTAACCAAAATCAATTTTTCAACAAAATAACTTATATGTGTGTCCAAAGGGTTGTTACAGAATTAACTTCGTTACTTGAAATAACTTGTTTTATTTCAGCTAGTTTCCAAGGCAACATTTCTCACTTTCATTTAGTTTAACTTAATGTACGAAAACAACTAAAACTAAAGAAAAAAATAGTAAAAACTAGGCATATTTAAAAAAAAAAAGACTAATAAAAATGACAAACACACACAACAAAAATAACCAAAAATAAAAACATATTAGAGTTATTAATAAAAAGTATAATAGTATCTCAAAGATACTAAAATAACACTGGTGTCCAATTTATGTTTCAAAAACAGCTTAAAATTAGTCTAAATTCAAATTTGTACATCAGTTATGTTATAAGAAATGAATTGAATTCAGAAATGAATTATTAAATTAGTTTCATGAACTATTAAAAGATAATCCAATTATTTAAGGGTGAATCTCACAAAATCTGCCAAGAACATGTCTATATCTATCTATCTATTGAATAAAGAAAATTCATTTATGTTTTTGCATTGGAGCATTTTTTTTCATGACATTCAATCAACACTATATATGTGTAGAGTGTATTTTCACTAAGAAATTATCAATACTTTTCAAAAATAATTACAAAAAGTAACAAATCGAATTATACATACAGTATTTTCTTATAAAACGTGCTCCAATAATCTTCAAAAAATAATTTTTTACAGTGTATAGTGTGGGAAAACCTCATTATCATAGATATTTGTATGTATACTATAATAAATTTCATGTGTTATATCATGATAAATTATTTAAACAGTCAAGCATATAGTATTTGTAAATGTACATCATGGCATTCTAGTATAGTACATATATGCGTGTATGTACGCTTCATTTACTGACTGGTTTGTAGAGGCGAAGGCTATCCGAGGCCGCGGTTGCTCAATGTTTTGACATGTATTATAGGAATACGGATGGCCTACGCCGTGCCCTGAGGGTCTCCGGGTGGGTTTGTGTGAGGTTGTTTGCTTCTCTGACATGATTCTCTCGGCTCTCAGATAAGACTCAGAGGGGCCTCTCTTCTTGTTGACAAAGACCCATTTGTGTCCTGTTGGAACACCCGATCAAAGCACGATCCCCGGGATGAAGCGCACACACAGGGAATGGCAGTAAACGTGTTTTCCTGATTGGGAAAGCAACTTTATAATGAGTGATCATAGCTCAATGTTTTGATCTTCAATCAAATGATCCATCATTTAAACCAAACTGCTATTGTAATGAAGTTCAAAAATCAAAATATATTAGTAGAAATGCTAAAAATCAAAATGCATATTAAATATCATAATTAATATTAAGTTAAAATTAAATAATAATAAATATTCAATATATCACCCGGTCCTAATGAGCAATACTGTGCTTCACGTAAGAAGAGAATGATTTTCAGCAGCTAAAAACAGAAGCTTTTCACTAAACACAGATTCTTCACACAGAATGTGTATTTGCCTTCGAGGTTAATACTTATTAAAGACAGTCAGAACGCCACAGATATTTTATTTACTTCTCTAAAGCCTTCAGGTCAAAAGCTCAGATGTCAAACTGAAAGCCAAGGGTTTCACCACAAACAAAAATATCACTCCAAACATACACTGCATTTTACTTGGACGGATATTAAGTTGGAAACTGATAGATATTAATCAAACATTTTCAATTTGTTCTGCATTTTTGTAAGGTTATTAATAAACTACTTGGGATTCTGTTAATCATGGCATTGTATTTTACCCCTACAATTCAAAGATGAATATATTTGCTACTGCCTTAAATATTATTTTATAGAGATTATGTCATAAAACAGTACCAGAAGTTAATAGCTAGAAACAGATATTTCAGACTCAATATGGACTGATATTTGGTTTGTTTTTTAATAAAAATGAACTAAATTAGTTTACAATAATGTCTTCTGTAGAATTGCTTTACAGCTGAAATTGAATTTGTTTCAAAACTGATGAGTGCTGCAACATTGACACTGTTATTGAACTGAACTGAATCAACATCGAACTGGATTGAATCTGTTTAATAACTGAACTGCAACATTGATACTGTTATTGAACTGAATTGAATTTGTTTAACAATTGATTAAATTTGCAACTGACACTGTTATTGAACTGAATTGAATTGTTTAATAATTGATTAAATTTGCAACATTGACACTGTTATTGAACTGAATTGAATCTGTTTAACAATTGATTAAATTTGCAACATTGATACTGTTATTGAACTGAATTGAATCTATTTAATAATTGAACTCTGCAAAATTTATACTGTTATTGAACTGAATTGAATCTGTTTAATAATTGATTAAATTTGCAACACTGACACTGTTATTGATCTGAATTGAATCTGTTAAATAATTTATTACATTTAAAACATTGACACTGTTATTGAACTGAATTGAATCTGTTTAACAATTGATTAAATTTGCAAAATTGATACTGTTATTGAACTGAATTGAATCTGTTGAATAATTGATTAAATTTGCAACATTGACACTGTTATTGAACTGAATTGAATCTATTTAATAATTGAACTCTGCAAAATTGATACTGTTATTGAACTGAATTGAATCTGTTTAATAATTGATTAAATTTGCAACACTGATACTGTTATTGAACTGAATTGAATCTGTTGAATAATTGATTAAATTTGCAACATTGACACTGTTATTGAACTGAATTGAATCTGTTTAATAATTTATTACATTTGCAACATTGACACTGTTATTGAACTGAATTTAATTGTTTAATAATTGATTAAATTTTCAACACTGACACTGTTTTTGAACTGAATTGAATCTGTTTAATAATTGAACTCTGCAACATTGACACTGTTATTGAACTGAATTGAATCTGTTTAATAATTGAACTCTGCAACATTGATACTGTTATTGAACTGAATTGAATCTGTTAAATAATTGAACTCTGCAACATTGACACTGTTATTGAATTGAATTGAATTGAATTGAATCTGTTTAATAACTGAACTCTGCAACATTGACACTGTTATTGAACTGAATTGAATTGTTTAATAATTGATTAAATTTGCAACACTGACACTGTTTTTGAACTGAATTCAATCTGTTTAATAATTGATTAACTCTGCAACATTGACACTGTTTTTGAACTGAATTGAATCTGTTTAATAATTGATTAAATTTGCAACATTGACACTGTTATTGAACTGAATTGAAACGGTTTAATAATTGAACTACAACATTGACACTTATTGAACTGAAATTAATCTCTTTAATAATTGATTAAATTTGCTACATTGACAATGTTATTGAACTGAATTGAATCTGTTTAATAATTGATTAAATTTGCTACATTGACACTGTTATTGAACTGAATTGAATCTGTTTAATAATTTATTAAATTTGCTACATTGACACTGTTATTGAACTGAATTGAATCTGTTTAATAATTTATTACATTTGCAACATTGACACTGTTATTGAACTGAATTGAATCTGCTTAATAATTGATTAAATTTGCAACATTGACACTGTTATTGAACTGAATTGAATCTGCTTAATAATTGATTAAATTAGCAACATTGACACTGTTTTTGAACTGAATTGAATCTGTTTAATAATTGAACTGCAACATTGACACTGTTATTGAACTGAATTGAATCTGTTTAATAATTAATTAAATTTGCAACATTGACACTATTGAACTGAATTGAATCTGTTTAATAATTGATTAAATTAGCAACATTGACACTGTTTTTGAACTGAATTGAATCTGTTTAATAATTGAACTGCAACATTGACACTGTTTTTGAATTGAATTGAATCTGTTTAATAATTGAACTACAACATTGACACTTATTGAACTGAAATTAATCTGTTTAATAATTGATTAAATTTGCTACATTGACACTGTTATTGAACTAAATTGAATCTGTTTAATAATTGGTTAAAGTTGCTACATTGACACTGTTATTGAACTGAATTGAATCTGTTTAATAATTGAACTGCAACATTGACACTGTTATTGAACTGAATTGAATCTGTTTAATTGATTCAATTTTCTACATTGACATTTATTGAACTGAATTGAATGTTTAATAATGGATGAACTTTGCAACACTGATACTATTGTTGAACTGAATTTAATCCGTTTAATAATTGATTCAATTTGCTATATTGACACTATTATTGAACTGGATTCAATGTTTAATATTTGAACTTTGCAACATGGACACTGTTATTAAGATGAAATCTAATTCGTCTCATGTTTGATGAAGTTTGCATCATTGATTCTGTTATTTTCCTGTTTATTACCATGAAGCTGTATTGAATAAAGCACTATAGAAATAAATGTGACTTTCAATGAACCTGAAACAAACTCACAACCAAATATCTAAGAAAAAAAGCTTAAGAATCAATGATTGAAAAACCCATATATGGACAGACTTTTATACTAAGTATTGGGACAAACAAAATGTCCATGATGGCTATGATCCTGAATCGAACTCTTGTTTGTATAAAACCCTCAAAAACATCATGTAACGCTGGGATTCCTGAGGTTAAAATCACGCTTCATGACAAACAAACAAACATGGCCCTCTCACAAAAGCACTTCTGTTCTGCTCGTCCACTAAATACGTCATCTGCAGCCTTTGTAACGAAGTAATGTGGACCGACAATAAATTAAAATCACTAGTTTGGTAGAAATGCACTGTGAGTGAGCCTGACCTCCTTACAAACGCACGAGTCGTGACTCAAATCATTAGTCTGAGGAGAGACTCTCCTTTCATCATGTGAACAGAAACATGGACGCGCTGGCTGTCCTCATTTGCCTTCCATGCTAATAATAGCGCCGCTCTTCAAAGTTAGCAGAGGACTCGCATTTACATTCGTTTCAGGAGAAACTCACAGAAGCTCTCTTTGGCCGAGGATGAATTCCAGCAGATCGAGCAGACGTTTGCTGAGCGTCAGGAGATTTTCAAAATACAAACAGGGTCATTCCTGATTTGACCCGGTGACCTTTGGAAAATGCACATGCTTTTCTGTGTGCAGTCGTTCACCTGCTAGATGCTAAATTGATCTGTGTACCGTTCAAAACTTTGGGGTCAGTAAGAAAGAAATGAATACTTTTATTCATCAAGGATGCATTGAATTAATCAAAAGTGACAGTAAGGAGAAAACCGGTACGATTTGGACTTACACATTTTTAGATTTTTTACCAAAATGTATTCCTTTTCTGAACACCCCACAACATTAATGACACATTTAACAACATATTTTCCCATCTCATGCATCAAATCCCTATTATTATTGGTCATTATTTTAAGTTATGGACACTATGGGAGCTCTCTGAATATTATTATAAAATGCATTTGTGATAAAATCAACATTTTCCTATTAATCAGATGACCCTCACACTAATTCAGTCATTGCAAATATAAAAGTGACATAAAATCTCACACTTTTGCTACTAAAGCCTGAAATGGACATTTTTTGTGACAGAAAATCATCATTTCTGATCAAAGACTTCAGAATTTGAACTAAATCAGTTTTCTTTTAGTTATAATTATTAAAGAAGGTGCTAACTCGCCTGTGTCTGCTCACAATGATGTCACTTCCTATTAATGATGTCACATAAGTGTCAGTTGATTATGGTTTGTGTCACGGGGTCGAGGGGTTACTGAGGTACGGAACTAAATCATGTGATTTTAATGAAAAAACATTACCAGCAAAAAAGCACAGATGGATATTTATGGGAATGGCAAAATGAAGGACTTTTTCCTCATTTTATTATTCATATCCCAAGAACACTTTCATAGAAGGCCTCGAGGGACGTGACAAAATCAACTGAAAAAAACTAAATAATTTCTAATATGAAGATAAAATGTATGTCATGTTTTTAAACATTATTAAAGGAGACGTTTCAATTAATACAGAAAGCTTTTAAAACTATATTTTGTGACCCAATAGATAAAATACACTAAAAAGGTCAGAGGGACTCAAATCGTACCGGTTTCGTGGAATGACTCAAAGACGTGTTATTCTCAAATAAATGCAGTTCTTTAAAACTTTCTGTTCTTCAAAGAATCCTGAGAAATAAAATGAATGACGGTTTCCATAAAAATATGACTGTTTTCAACATTGATAATAATCATAAATGTTTCTTGAGCATCAAATCATCATATTAGAATGATTTCTGAAGGATCAAGTGACACTGAAGACTGGAGTAATGATGCTGAAAATTCAGCTTTGATCACAGGAATAAATTACACTTTACTATATATTCACATAGAAAACAGCTGATTTACATTGTGAAAATATTTCACTGTTTTACTGTATTTTTTTATCAAATAAGCGCAGCTTTGGTGAGCAGAAGAGACTCTTTCAATAAATCTTCAAACTTCTGAACAGTACTACACATACATTTTTCTAAATAAATAACATTTTGCACTTATTTTATTTGCATTATTTTAGTATTATTTTTTATCCTCCTCAAGTCTCATACAGAAAATACAGTTAAGTGCAACATGTACAGTGCAAATCTGTCACAAAGGCTACATAAAATTATAAGATATAAAATAAAAGCGTCTAATTGTGTGTTTGGGACATGGCTTTTAATGGTGAGGCTTTTGTTTTTGTAATCAGGCTGTCAAAAATTATATAAAAATTAGGATTTAGATTTATCGGCCAATATATCGGTTATCGGCTTTCAAATATATACAATTATCGGTTATTGGTATATATATTAAACTTACAGAGCTTTGATCATAAAACTAAGCATTTAAATACATCTTACTAAGACTTATTATTGGCAGATATTGATATTTATACACGCGTTACATTACAAGCATCAGAATTGAATTTTTTGTCCATATAATTATCAGCATCTGCAGATATTTTTGCTCAGTTTGGGCCTCTGAATAAAACTGAACTGTTTTTTCCACCATTTTCTCACTATATCAGACTAAGACTGATGCATCAAATATAAGACTCAACATTAACAATATTTTGTCAATAAACTGTTCCATGATATCATATGTCAGGCATTATTTGATCTAATATATCAAAACATACATGAACATAATGAAGGTAAACAGACAAAGTGAGCAATAAACAGACATAAAGGTTGTGCGATCAACACGCTCCTCTCAAACGTTCATTTAAAACGGCATTTATAACCCGCAGGCTAGTTCGTTAGCTTGATTAGTGAACGATCTCACGCTGTAAGCAAAGACAAGCATTCACAGATGCGCGTTACGCTAACGCTAACATGAAAATCCCTTCGGAGACACTGATATAATCCATATTTCATGACCATCTGGACATGCTTGCTTTAAATGTCAAATATTACTCAAAATACCATTAGGGGAACTTTTTGTGCGCACAAACTTTATAACATTTCTGTGCAAGTGACGAAAATCAAGGCCAGTCGGATGTGCTGCGCTTCCCAGATAAATAAATAAACCGCCATCTGACGCCTGTCTAATAATTCCAAACCCCATTTTTACTCTGTTAAGTGTAAATATGACACGCTGGAGTCTGAAAAGCCAAACGAGGACAACTTTGAAGTTTTGGAAGTTAAATTTGGTGTCCCAAATGAGTCTTGTCATTAAGCATTGCTAATTACACTGATGCGCTGCATGGATCACATGGTCCACTCTCGATGGACGTCAGATCCAGCAGTGATGCAGATGTAGTGAGCGTGTACAGGTGTGCACTAATGAGATTAATGACACCTGAAAGCAGCATTCACCTTGAAACGTGAAACTCTGCCATCTTTACTCCGGAAAAAGCTGAAAGAAAAATATAAATCAATAAATGCCTTTAAAATAAGTATTATGATTTATATAACATAATGAAACATATGGAAGCTCATATCTCAGAATTGCAAGGGGGGGAAGTCAGAATTGTGAGATATAAAGTCACAATTATCTTTTCTGTGGCAGAAACAAGATTCCACAGAAACATGTTTGCTGCTTACATTAATGATTTTGTTAGAATACAATTTTTCCTCTTCATCATGTTGTAGTTACAACATCTACCAGCAGGAGCTAACCGGACCATAACCAGCCAAAATAAGGGTTATTATTTGGGGTTATTACACTATTATTTGATCACAGATCGCATGAAGCACTTCTGAATTTAATTTAGTGGGCTGCAAATTTTTATTGTGATTTTACTTATAAAAATTGCGATTGCAGTTTATAATGTGATTTTTTAAAAATCCAAGTTTGCTGTGCTTGTTTGTAGGGCTGCACAATTTGACCAAAATGTTGTGATTATATATCAATATGACAATAAATATAATAATAATTATTATTATTACTGCTACTATTACTAGTAATATGACTAAATAAGAAAAAAGTGATAATAATAATCATATTCATAATAATAATAATTATTATTACTAGGGATATGCCCAAAGCTGAATACTATGTTCGGAAAGAAAATATGGTGATTGGGGAACTATATATTTTGCATCCAAATATATAGTTGGGAATTATATTGTATGGATTATTACTACTAAGTAAAAAAAAAAAATTACTAAATAAAAGCAAAAGAAATAATACTATTTCTAATATTTCACTGTAAAAGTATTATTACTACTACTCCTAAATGAAAAAAAAAAGAGAACAAAACTAAATAAGAACAAAAATGTGATTTAAAAAAAATTAAAGTTTGCGCCGAAAAATTGAGATTATATATCAATATGGCTATAAAATAAAAATAATAATATTACTAAATTAAAATAAGAAATAAAAACAAAATAAGAAATATTACTAGGGATCAAAATTCTGGATGGACTTTGCCGAAAACCAAAGCTGCTTTTTAAAAATGATTTATTTTGCTTTAAAAGAGCTTTTTTTGTATAATTGCATTAATATGATACTTTTTAATGAAATTAAAATTTTATGAAATTAAAAAATACAAGCAAATAACTGTAAAAAGCATTATTATTTTTACTACTACTACTTATTAATAAATAAAAATGACTAAATAAGAACAAAAATGCGATAAAAAAACTCCAAGTTTGCTTTGCTTGTTTGTAGGGCAGCATAATTTGGCCTTTTTTTTTTTTTTATCAATATGGCTATAAAATAATAATAATATTATTATTAAATAACAAATAAAAACAAAATAAGAAATATTACTAGTGAAGCCAAAACCTAAAAATTCTGGATGCACTTTGCTGAAAACCAAAACCGAAAATGCTTTTTAAAAATTATTTATTTCTTGTTTTAACTTAGTTTTTTTTTTTTTGTATAATTGTATTAATATTAGACTTTTAAAATGAAATTCCATCATTTTAATCATACTGAATTAAAAAAAAAATTTAAGCAAATAAAATGAAAAAGTAATACTAAAATTGGACAGAAAATATATTAATGTTAAATATCAGTATATTATTCTTCATTCAGTTTTATGCAACAGAATCAGATTTAAGAGATTTATTTTTTTAACAATTATCCAAATAATGTATAGTCCTATTATAGGAAACTATTATTTTGTCCATTTTCTCTTTCGGCCATAAACTGAAAATGGCATTAATTTTCTATTTTTTTTTATAATTTTCGAAATATTATTATTTTAATATTTCACCGTAAAAAAAAAAAAAAAAAAAAAAACATAACATAACATAATTGTCTTTTACATTACAACTGTAAAATTGCAATACTAATATTCATGGCTGTCTTTTTCATTTTCAAATGTTAAACCATTTTTTCACAAAACTTTTATCTTCTTTTATTGATAAGTGCTTCTCAGTGCATGTATGTGAAGATAGTCGTTTCCAAACTGCGTCTTGATAAACGCACAGAGCCATAACATGAAGTACATCTTCAAACATTTTCACAAAGCTTCCCTTCTGCTCTGAATACGCTCCCATTAGAGACGTGTGTTAGCGACTGGAAGGAGTTTTATAGTTTGTGAAGTTATGACTCAAGACAATGAGAAGAGAGCGCAACCGAACCTGTGAAAACAAGCGAAGCCAATCGCAAGTATGAAAACAGCTCAAGTACATTTCTGCATGATGAAAAGCACGTGAGCTCTGACCAAAAAACCAGGTCAAAAGAGGTAAACACAAAGCAAATCTGTGCGCTCTTTGTTTCATTGACCTCCTGGAATGTTCTGCTCTTTTAGCTGGTTAAAAACGTCACTCGCTGTGCTCCAGTTTTACATTTGGAGAGCTTTAGATGCTCAGAGCCTGTCTGATCTTCTTTCTTCTTCTATTGAGAACGCTCTCGACGTGATCAAACGCTGAATTAGGATTCGGTTTGATCTAAGCGTGTGAAAGGCGGTCTCCCCTCTAACGTCAACATCGACTGACCGAATGTTTGTACTGTACAGTTTTCAGGGTGAACGTGGCCAATGGACGAGCGAGCCTGACCTGAGCAGACCCCGTTTCCACCTCTATACACATGCTTTGCTTTGTTTTGTCAACAGCCCGTTTCGCCAGTGATTAAACGCTGGCGTTTTAGTAGAGAGAGCAGCTGACACAAAAGTTCTCTCTGAATGTCCAGCTTTTGTTTTAAATGTCTTAAAAGCGTTTTTTCTTGGTTATGCAAATCTTAAGGGAATGTTCCATTTGTATCATTCTTCAATCATTACTTCTCTGAACATTCCGAAACACGTTCAGCTGAAACACTGAAAGAACGTTCTATTGACGTTACTGGAAGAACTTTGAGAGAACCTTACCGGAACGTTCTCTGTTAGCTGTGTGTTTCAGCACAACACGACCACTGAATGAAACATTAATGCACGTTTTCCAGTTCCTCGAATGCCTCCCTGTTGTTTAACACGGTCGCAGTAAATAACAGGCTGCATGGGAGATATTACTGTAAAAATACTTCTACAGAGAGCCTTGCTGTCAAGGTCTGACTGTCGTACAATTTGTCTTACATTATGTTGCTTGTTCAGTTAAATAACTCCATCATGTAGAGTAACAGCAGGCAATTATTTTCTTTTTTTCCTCACAACTATTAACTTTTATTGCAGGCAGGTTTTCACAGGACTGAAGATTAATGATGCATCACGCCTTCGGTTGTGTTGAAATGTTTTCTTTCTTAGAAAAGAAAAAGCAGAGTGACAGTTTCTTTCTTTTGCACATATTTTAGATTAAATGAGTATTAATAGTGGTATTAAGGGGCTTTTTGTTGTTGTTGTTGTTGTTGTAAAGATCAATATGTATTGTAAAAAGCACTATACAAAAAACTTGAGTTGAATCATGCAACTGCTTTCTAGATGTGGTTGGAGTTCTGTGGGATTTTTTCACCTGTTTTATAGTGAAAATGGTGCATCTAATCACTTTTAATAAGTATTTTTTGTCCCGTTCGCTGCCATGGTCAATCAATGCATTTTCAGATTTAATCCCACATTTGATTATGGCCGTCAATATAAAAACATAAACAAAAACATAAAAGCATTGTGTCAATCACAATGAGCGAAAACACCCGTTATAATCTATTACAATTAGGGCGGAGTGTGAAAGCTGAATAGTAGTGCACTTAGTGCATGTAAACTAACATGGGGGCGCCGGCGCGATCACTTGCACTTAAAAGTGGATTCGGACACACCCTAAGTGCACTTGCGCTGTGCGCTTTAGACCATGCAATTTTATCGAAATGTCTCTTTTTTTAATGAACAAATTCAATGTGGATGACATGGGGGTGAGTAAATTATCAGGAAAATTTAATTTAAAAATGGACTAATCCTTTAAGACACTCTTCTCTGCTCCTCAAATACATAATCATTAGCCTATACAGTGTTTCTTGAGTAAAGAAAATGCTATAATTACTTAAACAGTTCTTTATTTATCATTGCATTGCAAACAAGCAGAGACGTTCCAAACTGCGTGCAGCACTTCATTCATGAAAGAGGTGGGTGGAGTTATGAGGTTTGACTGACAATTTGAGGAGCAAGTGGAGTTACAAGCTTTAGTCACAAGCTCTTTTTAATACTTTTCAATGGTTAAATATTTGTAAAACTCACAGACGGATGTAAAGGGTGACCGATATTAATGAAAACGTGCCTAGAACGCCTATGCATAAATCCAGCCCTGTCTGCAACTACATGTCAGATAACTCTCAGTAGTGTGATAGTTTAGGGTTCGGGTTAGTAGAATAAGTTGACAAAGTTACTTATAGTCAGTAGAATGTCTGTTGGGGATTATATGTTGAATGAAGGTTTGTGATTAATCTTACTTTTAGATCACACAAAGTCATTGAATAGATGTGAAGTACAGTAGTTATATGCTTGACAAATTTGGTGTAGGTTTTATACAGCAACTGAAGTTTTAAAACACAGCGGCTGTAAAATCCACGCTTGAGGTCTGACTGTGTGTAATTTATACTGTAGACATGAAAGTGTCTTCCAGTAATGTTGACCACAGACCTTATTTTACTCATAAAACACAAACCGCTATGGTAAAAACCCAAAGGAAATTCCCAAACGAACGGTGCATTAGGCCATCCCAACCCATTTTCCAAACAAAGTGACGTCATGATTGAGCAGCTCTGTGCTTGACTGAGCAAAACAACACTGTAACGGATCAATATAGTTTCCTAAAACAGCAAGATCTCTATTATAAAGCAACAGAATAACTCACTGGAAAATATAAAAGCATATTTATTAATGAATACTGATGCGCTTGGAAACTCTCAACAGCATCTTTAACAAATGACCATTTAGTAACCAGGGCTTTTATTGTTAACTAAAGTGAAAACTATTTTTTAAAAAATCTTTTATTTGAAATAAAGCTGAAATAAAATAAAATATGAATATTAGTTAAAAACTGTTGCCTTGGCATTAAAGCTGAAGCACTAAAATTATTAAACTAATTAAATAAAAAAAAAATATAATAACTAAAATGGAAATAAATTAAACTTAAATAGTGATGTTTTTTTTAAAAAAATGAATAAAATGATAAAAGCACATAAAATTACTAAAAAATTGCCATGCCAATAAAGTTGAAGAACTAAAATTATTAATAGATAAAAACTAATATATATATATATATATATATATATATATATGACAACAATAAACTAAACTAAAAATAAAAACTAAACATTAAACTAAAATTAACATGAAGCTAAATATAAAAATAAAAGCTAACTCAAAATATAAAAAAACTATAAAAATATTAAAATATAAAAAACTATTATTTGAAAAAACAAAAATTTGAAATTTCTGAAATAAGTTTAAGTTGAAGCACTAAAATAATTATTGATCAATAAAAACCAAAAGAAAAAATACAAAAATAATAAATAATAAAATAAAAAATAAAAATAAACAGAAATAAACCTTAATAGAAATATTAAAAAAACTAATAATGACAAAAGAACAAAACAAAATTAATAGAAATTAAACTAAAATTAACATGAAAAATGTAAATATAAAAATAATTAATAATTATAATTTTAATAAAACACATAAAAATAGAAATAATTTTTATAAAAAAACTAATGAGAAAATTACATAAAATTACTGATATAAATAATATAATAATGTAATATAAAAATAAAAATTAAAAATATTAATACAAGACTTAAATAACACTGTTAGTAACACTACCCATTTGAATATACTGAAATGAAGAAATAAGCTTAAAAAAACAAGCAATGAAGAATAAAACCCACACAAACACAACGCAGACGTGTTTGAGAGCAACAAACGTCCAGCGCCGCGTGAAGTATTTTGTCACGTTAAACAATCCTGTCCTTTAACAAATAACTTTCCACACATGTGGAAATAATACACTCTCAGGGCAAAGTTCATGCCGCATGAGGTTTCGTCCTAGCATGTATGTTAGTGACTTACCAGAACTAAAGAAAGACTGAATTCATGATCAATCCTTGTGATTTATTAGATCTTATACCGGTTACAGAGCTCTATTTACGCAACATATGTAAGCCGATATATATATATATATATATATACAGCAGTGCAAACATCTCCGCCGGAGCATTAATACAGCGGGCTGGATGTGTTCCAGATGTCCTCAAACAGCACCACATCATAAAAACCTGTAGCTCCAGATCCCATGCTTTAGCCTGAAACCTGGAGGGTTTTATAACCCTAATTACATCCACTTGATGGTGTTGATAACAAAGTCAGCCAATGATATCCTGTAATGGACTGGAGTTTTATTATACATGAGGGACTTTGACTTTTGAAAAATTCCAGCGTTGCTTTTAGACCTAAATATTCCCAAAGTGATGGAGAGCAGTTCATGCAATTCCTGAAAAGAAAACCCTGCTGCAGTTGTACTGTGAGGCAAACATCTTTAACATTTATGCATCTGCCTGAAGTGCATCTATACGAGCATTTCCTAGAGATCAAACCCATGATCTTACGCCACGCACTAACATTTGTGCTACAGGAAAATCTACAAAAATTTGAAAAAGAAGTCTATTCTGCTCACCAGGGCTGTTTTTATTTGATCAAAAATACAGTAAAAATTGTAAAACATAAATAAAAATTGAGCTGTTTTCTATGTGAAAGTGTCATTTATTCCAGTGATCAAAGCTGAATTTTCAGCATCATTACTTTGGTTTGTGTGTCAAGTGTGTGGTCTATATACAACTATGCACCGATTTATTTGGGCTGATATGATATCGATTTTAACCGATACCGATATTTTGTCACTTGCTCTGTTATTTGAAGTTTTGTCATTAAAATTAGGGGACAACCAATATGTGTTTTTCAGGGCTGATGCTGATACCGATTATTACAGATCAAGTAGACCGATAACCGATATTTGGAACCGATATATATGTCGGGTGTGAAAAAGAAAATGAATGTCAAAATGAAGAATAAAAGGGCTCTGTGAGAGTCTAAAACTTTCAGTGCCTTTAGCCTTCTGCGCTGATTGGCCGGACTTGTGACTCCCAACAAATCAAATCAATAGCGTTGCCGATAATCGGTCGACCCCTAATTAAAATAGATTAGTGTTTTGATCATGTTTTAAATGAGCAAAGTACAAAAACAAATGCATTAAGTTATACTAGCTAGTTTATTGCTGCATCTTTAAATAATTTCTATTGAACATGAATTGGATCCATTTAACATTCAAAAGGCCAACATGAATATAACAGAACAAAGACGCATAAATGCATATTGTATATAAATGCATGTAAATGCATATTCTTCACTGTATAAATTGAATATATTAATTCTTATTAAAGTTAAAAAAGTTATTAAGTCAAGAGTAGTGAGTGATTTTGTTTAATTAACATTAAAACGCAGACAGCAGCGCAGAAGGAATATTAGGCTGCTGTCACTTTAAGAGCTGCACGGATCCAATATACTGGCACACAAGCATTTTATTTCCCAGCTGTTTACATTTAATTTAAGACATAATTGACTATATGTACAAGGATACTTGCGAAGATGGCCATTTTTTGTGAGAATCAGAAGAAGTGAAAGAGAACTCAATTCAGTATTTGAGCACTGTCTGAGACGCTGCTTTCTGTGCACGCTACGGATGTGTGCGAAATTCTCACATAGTGAGTAGAATTGAAAATTTTAATTTGCAAGACTTACAACCACATGCAAAAGATAAACTTTAGTGAAGATGTAGTACTGGACCGATCGGGACCGTGACAGTGTTGCAAAGTTGAGTTGTCCCAAGCGTCGTTCGCGATAGCGGTCCTGCTGTAATTTGTACAGATTTAATTTTGTTTTAACAAGTATTTAATTATTTTACCCAGAGAAAAATATTGGATTATACCACAGACATTATTCAGCTCAGTGCCTTCACATAGTTAAAGGGTTAGTTCACCCACAAATGAAAATTCTGTCATTAATTACTCACCCTCATGTCGTTCCACACCTTCATTCATCTTCGGAACACAAATTAAGATATTTTTGATGAAATCAGATGGCTTTAATTAACTTAATTAATTAACTTAATTAACACTTTCATCTATATATACAATAGGGATGCACCACTATGAAAATTTCGCCCGATACCGATAACCGATAATTCTTTATATTTGAAAGCCGATAACCGATATACTGGCCAATAATTCTAAATCCAAATTTTTATATAATTTTTGAGAGCCTGATTACAAAAACAAAAAGTTTTACCCATAAAAGCCATGTCCCAATACACAATTATAATGTTCTCATTCAAATATTATGTAGCCGATATGACAGACTTGTGCTGAACATGTTGCACTTAACTGTATTTTCCTTTTTAAAGTGATTTCAATCATATTTCAAGCAATTTAAAACCATCATGGTGAACAGTGCACATCTGAACTGTCTCAGTTTAAGGAAATAATCCATTATTTATCAGCTATATATCAGCCAAATTTTCTTTTTAGGCAGATAACAATAACGTTAAAAATCGGTCGATACCGATATTGTGGCCAATATATTGTGCATCCCAAATATACAACCCCATAAAATATATATGTCTTTGCTTTGTAAGGTTTATGTGCCTATAGAATCAATATTAAGTGTCGATATCACATATTAAGTGTCCTATAAAACCATCTTAAAATTGACAAAACAAGATGGTGTAGTGTTACTATGTTTTTACGAATGAAGTTGCGTTGAAGTTTTCTCAGTAATTCTATTCTCTAGGCTTTTCTAGAGTGTTCTGAGTAGAGCTTGGAGCAATGAACAAATATGTTGAGACACAGACGAACAACAGATTTGCAACCCCCCCACCCCCCCCCCCCCACCCCCCAAAAAAAGAAGTGTCGATCATAAAAGTTTTTCTTGTCTTAAATGATCCCACCCTGCTTTAAAAAGAGTGCAAGAATGCAATGACTATTTTACACTGAGCTGCAGTAATTTTGGGCCTGCATGTTATTTATTACTATCATTATTTCAGCTCATATTTACTGCAGGAATAAGAACCGGTCGGTATCGGTGTACTTTGACCTTTTAGATTTAAGTTTTCTTTCATAGCCAGGCACCGTCTGTGGTTTCACAGACATTGGTGAAGACGAGTTCTTGTACTCAAACGTTTCATTGCCAACATCTACAGAATCTAGTGTTAAATCTTTGTACATTTAAGAGGCTTAAGAGTCGCACAGCAATAGAAAAGTTGAGCTCCCTAATACCACAGAACTTAAAAAAAACGCTTCCCTGGGGCAATCAGTCTTCAAAACACAGGGAGAACATCATAAAAACACGTTGTGAAAATGGGTAATGTAGATGCTTTGACATGCGCAAATTTAAAACACGCCACCCGGAGCTGCGATTTATCAACAACGTGTCCTCACTTCACAGCCGAGCTGTCTCTGGAAAACGGTTTTCGAAGTAAAAAGGGGGGAAAAAAGTTGATAGGGCTTTTAACAAGGTTTCATCCGTCTGGTGAGGTCCACAAATTAATGACACCAGCGTCAATAAATCAAGAATGCACACCAGCAGAACAACTGTTTGTAGGGCAACACAAACAAAGCAGCGAGACGGCACACATGGTAATATTTAAGACCTCTGATGTACGTCAGTCTAGATATTAATCCTAAAGTGTTGAAATGCTTTCTGTCGGCTGATTACGCCTCTCTAATAAAATGTGTATAATGTTTGGGTGAACCGCTCATTTTCTGCTCTGGCATTGCTTTGCACAGCCACGCGTGCAACTCCACACGAGTATGTGAAACACTCTCATGCTCGGTTATTCTGTTCTTAAATGCATCAGCATGCCATTGACTGACCAATCTTTTCATGTCTGCGTTTGCATGTATGGGAGCGTTCACAATTCTTGAGTGAAAACAGCTAGACTAAGTGCATCCAAATGTGTAAGTGCATTTATTCCTAACATGTTGCTAACGCATTCATTAATCTGATTGGTCAAGTGATTGAAAACCTGCATCGATTAACTGCACTGTCCGTCAAAAACCAAAACTAGTTTTATATTTAAGCATCTGTTAAACACAGTGCTTAGTTTTGATGAAAACGAATCTGCATGTGGCAAATGTGTGCATAGACCAACAATTTAGAAATGAATTGCTGGACACTAGAACTGCATGATTATTTGTTAAAAGATCTTGATCGCGATTCAAATGCACATGCAATCTTATTCCTAAATGGCAGTGATTCAGCTCTATGTCTATTAAAGCTTTGACAAGTCCGATCACAGTGAACATTCTGATCCAGAGAGAGCCGTTGTGATAAATAGATATAAAACAGCTTCACAGTCTTTTCAACCACACAGTATCATTATTTCCATCTTACAATCATTCAGATGATCACAGAAGTCCTGGGATAAAAGTTTATAGTTCAGATATAAACACTGATGTCTACAGTAGAGATCAAAATAGAGTAAATCACCTTCTGAAAGAAACTTGATGCCGTAAATAAAGATTTATCATTACATCGTTACACCAATAGGTGGCGACAAGTGACTGTTAATAAATGTAGTTGTCATTGAATCATTCATTCAAGAGATTCATTCACAAACACTGATTCATCCAGTAATGAAACAAGTGAAGTCTTTACGAGTGAGTCACTGAATCCTTAATTCAAGAGATTTGTTCAAAAACACTGATTCATCCAGTAATGAAACAAGTGAAGTCTTTACGAGTGAGTCATTGAATCATTAATTCAAGAAATTCATTCACAAACACTGATTCATCCAGTAATGAAACAAGTGAAGTCTTTACGAGTGAGTCACTGAATCATTCATTCAAGAGATTTGTTCAAAAACACTGATTCATCCAGTAATGAAACAAGTAAAGTCTTTACGAGTGAGTCATTGAATCATTAATTCAAGAGATTCATTCACAAACACTGATTCATCCATTAATGAAACAAGTGAAGTGTTAATTCAAGAGATTCATTCAAAAACAGATTCATCCAGTAATGAAACAAGTAAAGTCTTTAAGAGTGATTCATTGAATCATTAATTCAAGAGATTCATTCACAAACACTGATTCATCCAGTAATGAAACAAGTGAAGTCTTTACGAGTGAGTCACTGAATCATTAATTCAAGAGATTTGTTCAAAAACACTGATTCATCCAGTAATGAAACAAGTGAAGTCTTTACGAGTGAGTCATTGAATCATTAATTCAAGAAATTCATTCACAAACACTGATTCATCCAGTAATGAAACAAGTGAAGTCTTTACGAGTGAGTCACTGAATCATTAATTCAAGAGATTTGTTCAAAAACACTGATTCATCCAGTAATGAAACAAGTAAAGTCTTTACGAGTGAGTCATTAAATCATTAATTCAAGAGATTCATTCACAAACACTGATTCATCCATCAATGAAACAAGTGAAGTGTTAATTCAAGAGATTCATTCAAAAACAGATTCATCCAGTAATGAAACAAGTAAAGTCTTTACGAGTGATTCATTGAATCATTAATTCAAGAGATTCATTCACAAACACTGATTCATCCAGTAATGAAACAAGTCTTTACGAATGAGTCATTGAATTAATTCAAGAGATTCATTCACAAACACTGATTCATCCAGTAATGAAACAAGTGAAGTCTTTATGAGTGAGTCATTGAATCATTAATTCAAGAGATTCATTCACAAACACTGATTCATCCAGTAATGAAACAAGTGAAGTCTTTATGAGTGAGTCACTGAATCATTAATTCAAGAGATTTGTTCAAAAACACTGATTCATCCAGTAATGAAACAAGTAAAGTCTTTACGAGTGATTCATTGAATCATTAATTCAAGAGATTCATTCACAAACACTGATTCATCCAGTAATGAAACAAGTGAAGTCTTTACGAGTGAGTCACTGAATCATTAATTCAAGAGATTCATTCACAAACACTGATTCATCCAGTAATGAAACAAGTCTTTACGAATGAGTCATTGAATTAATTCAAGAGATTCATTCACAAACACTGATTCATCCAGTAATGAAACAAGTGAAGTCTTTATGAGTGAGTCATTGAATCATTAATTCAAGAGATTCATTTACAAACACTGATTCATCCAGTAATGAAACAAGTCTTTTCGAGTAAGTCATTGAATCATTCATTCAAGAGATTTGTTCAAAAACGCTGATTCATCCAGTAATGAAACAAGTGAAATCTGTATGAGTGAGTCATTGAATCGTTCACTCAAAAAGAAAAAGGTGATTCTCAATTTATCCATTATCTTGCACCTATACTGGACACATATTGCTCAGGGTTAATTACACTCCTATCTTCAATGAAAACTGCATGTGGTTCCCAGAAGCATCCATCAGTCTTGCTGTTCAAATCTTGAAGATCACCCAGCAAAAGAGCGTTTCATAAAGCTAAATCAATTTACAAAAGAGCTATCAAAGATGAAATCAACTCTTTTTTTGTTTCTGAATATGAAATATGCAAACAACTACCAAGATGCATTCCTCTGATGCATCCACAAAGCAATGAAATACTATCAGCACAGAGGAGCAGAGAGCATATGCAGCACAGCGCTGGCAAAACATGTGCTCCATCCCTAGAAAGAGGGAGCAAAGTCGTAAAATGCTGGGAAGCTCTGGGAAATCAGTCAAAAAGAAAGAAGCAATTAAAGGTCCCGCCGTGATCTTGGGTGGGATCCAGCCATACTGGGTCTGGTCTTGTGAAAGCATTGGGAAATCAAGGCCCCATAAATTTCAATAGAAGACACATAGTACAAAACAATAAATATTTTTCACAACAAAGCGTGTCCTGGAGAGTCTGCGAGGGCATATATGCCAAAATTATGCATGGAAGCCAAAATGGCATGGAACTAAGCAGCTTGCACATATTTCTATTCATTTGGGGCTTTTCCAAGATCTGTAGAGATATTTTCCACAACAAGACTTTTACAGTGCAATTTACTGCACAGTATTTTACATTTACATTTACAATGGGGTCACCTTTGGCCTACTTGAGCGTGAGATGAAAAGCACAATATTATTAAGAACAAGGCTCATTTCGGGGGAGTTCTCATATTCTTTCACACTGAACACATGTGGTGAGGTCGAGTTATCTTTGATCAAGAAAAGTTATTAGAATATGAGATATGGTTTTGAAACCTCATGATTTGAATTTGCAATTTTCTGGTAAAAAAATAAATAAATTGTTTGCGCGATTTAAAATGTGATTAAAAACAATCCAGGTTTAATTACTGAATAAAACAAAACAACAATACTATTTAGGAAAAATTTAATAATATTATATTTTATATATAATATTAACAAATATATTTTATATATTTTTTTTTACATTACAACTGTAAAATTACTATGCTTATTATGGCTTAATTTAGGGCCTATGAAATCACTTTTATTTTTCACAAAATTCCGTTTTATTTTATTTTTTCCAAATTCTGTTTTTCATTATTTTTTGGACTCAATTTTAATGGTTAAATTAATTTTTTTGTAAAATTTTAGTAAATAGTAATTTAATCAAAACACATTTCTAATTAATTGAAATCATGAAACTTATACAATTTAACAACAATTTAATAAAAGTTTAACAAAAAATATATTTTTACAGCCCTGTGAAATACATTTTATTTATTTTTTTTTTACCTCAAATTCCGTTTTTTAATTTATTTATTCATTTATTTTTTACCAAATTCTGTGTTTTCTGTTTTAAGTTGTATGGATTCCATTTTAATGGTTTAATTTATTTTTAATTATCTAAAAGCACATCTAAATAACTTAAATTAATTTCTATTAATTTTTTTTTTTTTTTTTTTTCTGTTCAAGAAATTCTATCTTGTGTATTTTAATTTATCTGGCAACCAAATGAAGCCATAAAACATTAATTTAATTCATTTAATTTATCTTTTGATCATATGAACATTTTTTGTCAAACAAAGTGCTGTTAAAATTAAAACATGGAAGAAAAACTGTGATTATTCCTTAAAAAATAAAGTTTTAATAATAATATTAGTATTATTACTACATTGAGACATAGCTAAATTCTAGTTCAAGCTAAACCGCATTTTTATTTTAATGGGTTGCAGCGAAGACCTTTGAGTTTCTGTTTCTTTATTAACCCCCTGGAGTCGTATGGATTACTGTTATGATGGATGGATGAGCCTTTTTTGGCTTCAAAATCTCACCCCCATAATAAAGCTTGGAAGAGCCAGGATATTTTTTAATATAACTCGGATTGTGTTGAAAGAAGAAAGTCATATACACCTAGGATGGCTTGAGGGTGAGTAAATCATGGGAAATCATTTTTGGGTGAACTATCCCTTTAGTATCAATCTCTTTAGGATGCAATTAGCTTATCTTAATTTAACATGAATGATCTAAAAGCAAAGCCCAGATCTTCTGGGAATTCATCATCAGACTTCTCAGATCCTTGTAATTCAAGCATTTTATAATTCGTAACTTATAGCTGGAGAAAGAGCTACTCATCGAAGAGTAGAAATGATGCATGACTGACAGCCGGAAAACATTGTTGACAACCAACAACTGGGTTTTCTCGTTAGGAAGGAGCCCTTAGACGGAGACAGCAAAACAAGATTTTACAGATGAGCTTTTGCTGCGTTTTTCATTTTTTCATTTGTGCAGTTTCAGCGTACATCAGCCCCAGAGCCTTTCAAATGTTGTAAATCGTCCTATAAATACTGTGGTGGATTTTGGCAGACTCCAGCCCAGGAACTTTAAAACAAGTTACACCCCTGAAACCTCTTAATAGATGACTGTCTGACCTTACATAACCCGATATGCACTGCCTCGTTCTGCAGCGCGGGGTGAGTTCAGGTCGTTCTGTGTCAAAATAAAAACGCTGCTTGGTTCCTAGCGTCAGCTCTTTGATATTACGTAATCATCCTTGACTGAGGACAGCTTCACAGCCACTGGTGGAGCAGAAACCCTGTTGCGAGTGCGTCTGAAGAGAAAGGTTGGGGGTTTTGCGTAGCAGATCTGAGCGCAGGAGGATCCTTTGCCAGGACGCTGCCTGAGTAAACAGCATAATAAAGAAAAAGCAACTGCACAAAAGGAAAAAGCCCTGATGGGACTGTAACATGTTTGCAACGCTCTGTCCTAGATTGCACTCTGGCGCCGCAGGGGTTCAGAATCTCACTGAAGTCGTCAGTCGTCACAGGAAGTGCCACGGCAGTCACGACTTTCTCCTTTGAGAAGTAAAGACTACTTACTTGGCAAATGTAAATGTAGTGTTTATGCAAACAAAAGATATGTTTTTCATTTAGCAGATGCTTTTATTTAAAGTGACTTATCGAGCATTCAAGGTACATATTTTGCCATTTCATTTTTTGCGTTTTTTGCTAATCAAGCATCACTATTATTGCGCATACAGCAGTTAATGTCACTGCGATTTGAGCAAACACTCACTGACTTACACTGAAGAAGGAACCCAAACCATATCCACAGATATCACAGAGACTCGAGAGCGCAGGACTCAATACAGGCAGTAAACAACCGCATAGAAACACACACACACACACACACACACACACACACACACACACACACACACACACACACACACACACACACACCTAAACACCATAGCAACTACATAGAAACACACACACACACACACTCACACACACACACCTTAACACCATAGCAACTACATAGAAACACACACACACACTCACACAAATACACCTAAACACCATAGCAACTACATAGAAACACACACACACACTCACACAAATACACCTAAACACCATAGCAACTACATAGAAACACACACACACACTCACACAAATACACCTAAACACCATAGCAACTACATAGAAACACACACACACACACACACCTAAACACCATAGCAACTACAGAGAAACACACACACACACACACACACACACACACACACACACACACACACACACACACCTTAACACCATAGCAACTACATAGAAACACACACACACACACTCACACAAATACACCTAAACACCATAGCAACTACATAGAAACACACACACACACACACACCTAAACACCATAGCAACTACAGAGAAACACACACACACACACACACACACACACACACACACCTATACACCATAGCAACTACATAGAAACACACACACACACTCACACACACACACCTTAACACCATAGCAACTACATAGAAACACACACACACACTCACACAAATACACCTAAACACCATAGCAACTACATAGAAACACACACACACACACACACACACACACACCTAAACACCATAGCAACTACAGAGAAACACACACACACACACACACACACACACACCTTAACACCATAGCAACTACATAGAAACACACACACACACACACACACACACCTTAACACCATAGCAACTGCATAGAAACACACACACCTAAACACCATAGCAATTGCATAGAAACACACACACACACACACACACACACACACACACACACACACACACCTTAAAACCATAGCAACTGCATAAACACACACAAATCACCTTAACACCATAGCAACTGCATAGAAACACACACACACACACACACACACACACACCTTAAAACCATAGCAACTGCATAAACACACACAAATCACCTTAACACCATAGCAACTGCATAGAAACACACACACACACACACACACACACACAAAAACACCTTAACACCATAGCAACTGCTTAGAAAAACACACACACACACACACTCACACAAATACACCTAAACACCATAGCAACTACAGAGAAACACACACACACACCTTAACATCATAGCAACTGCATAGAAACACACACACACACACACACACACACACACACACACCTAAACACCATAGCAACTGCACAGAAACACATACACACACACACACACACACACACACAAACACCTTAACACCGTAGCAACTGCATAGAAACACACACACACACACCTTAAAACCATAGCAACTCAAAAGAAACACACACACACACACACACAAAAATACCTTAACACCATAGCAACTGCACAGAAACACATACCCCCACACACACACACACAAACACCTTAACACCATAGCAACTGCACAGAAACACATACACACACACACACACACACACAAACACCTTAACACCGTAGCAACTGCATAGAAACACACACACACACACCTTAAAACCATAGCAACTGCATAGAAACACACACACACACTCACACAAAAACACCTTAACACCATAGCAACTGCTTAGAAACACACACACACACACACTCACACAAATACACCTAAACACCATAGCAACTACAGAGAAACACACACAACTTAACACCATAGCAACTGCATAGAAACACACACACACACACACCTAAACACCATAGCAACTGCACAGAAACACATACACACACTCACACAAAAACACCTTAACACCGTAGCAACTGCATAGAAACACACACACACACACACACACACACACACACACACACACACACACACACACACACACCTTAACACCATAGCAACTGCAGAGAAACACACACACACACACACACACACACCTAAACACCATAGCAACTGCAGAGAAACACACACACACACACACTCACACAAATACACCTAAACACCATAGCAACTGCAGAGAAACACACACACACACACACACTCACACAAAAACACCGTAACACCATAGCAACTGCTTAGAAACACACACACACACACACTCACACAAATACACCTAAACACCATAGCAACTGCAGAGAAACACACACACACACACACACACACACACACACACACACACACCTTAACACCATAGCAACTGCAGAGAAACACACACACACACACACACACACACCTAAACACCATAGCAACTGCAGAGAAACACACACACACACACACTCACACAAATACACCTAAACACCATAGCAACTGCAGAGAAACACACACACACACACACACACACACCTAAACACCATAGCAACTGCAGAGAAACACACACACACACACACACAGACACACACTCACACACCTAAACACCATAGCAACTGCAGAGAAACACACACACACACACACACACACACACACACACACACACACACACACACACACACACACACACACACACACACACACACACACACCTAAACACCATAGCAACTGCATAGAAATCAATATTTGTAATGGAAATAACCATACTGTTTGTGAAGCTGTTTCATACCTATACATGACAGCGTCTCTCTGTGGCTCAGAACACAGATCTGACTGTTCCACTGTGATTTTCTCAAAGGTTTTATAGACGGGTGAATCTCTGTCATTTAGGAATAAGATTGCGAAGGCGTCTGAATCGAGACTGCCATCTTTTAACGATTAATCGTGCAGCTCTATGATCCAAACTTACACAGCACATAAACTCATTTAGAATAACAGCACAGCAGTAAACTTTCTCAATGTATCACATGTGTAAATGACTGGACAAAATCAGAGAATGATAACAATTATTTCAATTTGTCTGACCAATCTTGACACTTTCTATCCCCCTTTATGTTAGCATGGATACGGGACAGAGTTATTGGATTATCTAAACAAGCTTAAAGTGATACTCAACAGTCATTCTCTGCAAAAGGTGCCATTTGTTTGCTTTGTGTGGCATAGAACTAATATAATTAACAAATATTATTTGATAGATTTTTGTGTGTAACAAAAATAACCTTTATAAAAATAAAAAAGTACTTATTACACAAATGCATTGCTTATTTTTACTTGAAAAACAAACATTAAAAAATGCTGATTAAACCTCTGAGCAAAAAAAAAAAAAAAACGTTCTCTTGAGAATGACCCTCAAACATTGCCACGTTAGATGCCAGTAATAGTTTGTTGAATGTCTATCATTTTCAGCCCGAGGTGCCGTAACACACAATTTTCTGCACCTGTTCATGACAAGATAATAAGATATGATAAAAGACGATCGTCTTTCCGTCAAAGGGCTATTTCGCCATGTAAGAAAGGTGCCTTGGGGTGAGCATTTGATAATGGCCATGTTTTCACTTGGAGATATATGGCTAGATAATATTACACATTCCCAGAGGTTCAAAACTCAGCAGTTTAATGATTTAGAGAGAAGGCACGATGTTATCTGCGACTCTTGAATGAGTTTAAGAGTATGTGTGCATGTTGACAGTGAACCCCGACGCCCCTGGCTGTCCTAGATTGACTCCTGAAACTTTCACCATCCACACTAAAGCAGTTCTGGACTTTGCTTTACATAGATAAACAGAATTGTTTCCCTTCTGTTTAACTCGGGCCACCCGAGGTACAACGTGGCATTTTTTTTTTTTTTTTAAAGCTGTTGTCGTAATGACATGACCCGTGTTACGGTCATGCCAGAAAACCATGACTGTTGCTTCTCGATTAACCCCATGTACTGTAATGCATGACTGTTACGTGCTTATTGATGACTAAATGATTATGCAATCTGCGTTCAACAGATGCATTTAGTATTAAACAAACTGAACAACAATAACAATTCACTTGGGTGTATCCTAGTGCATTCTACTAAAACTTTTATAATTTTAGGGGCCATTCACACAGGACTCATACAAAACACATGGAGCATAACAGAAAAAGAGCAAAACGTAATGGTAGATGCTGTTGAACTACGCTTAACTAAATGTAAACTGTAAACTAAAGACTTAAAGGGACTGTTCACCCTAAAATGAAAACGAAGTCATTTACTCATCCTGGTGTTGTTCTAATGCCGTATGCCCTTCTTTCTTTTTTTGGAACACGAAAGGAGAATTTTTAAAAAATGTCTCGCTCGGCCACATACAGGCAGTGAATAGTAGGGATACACAATATATCGGGTCGACCGATATGTGTTTTTCAGGGCCGATGCCGATACCGATTATTACAGATCATGTAGACCGATAACCGATATTTTGAACCGATATATATGTCTGATTATAAATTAAATGAAATAAAATTAAAATTTTGAAAATGGCCGATACCAATAACCATAAAAATGCTTAATATCGGCACCGATAATCGGGCAGGCCGATAAACGGTCAACTCCTACACCATATCGGTATTAGCCGATATGTGTTAATTTATAAAAGACTGTACCGCTTCTTTCTGAAAACAGTCAAGCTCCTGGAGGTCACGAGTCAAAATTTTAATTTAGATTTATCGGCCAATATATTGGTTATCGGTAGGGTTGGGACAATAAATCAAAGCATCAAGGATCGCAAAATGATTCTGGATCGATTCTGATATTTTCTGTATGTATCGCGATTCTCTCTGCAATCGATTCTGAGTTTAGTTTTCAACAGCAGATGATGCTGCGCGCTTCAGAAACAGCCGCACTCTGCTTGCTTCCAGTTCCTTACACACACCACTTGAACCTTCTATAAAATAATCATTCATAAAGTTTGAAAAGTTTAAAGCGAATTACAAGAGTGTTTGCAGTGGGCTGTTTACATTAATCTCACATCACAAAAGCATTCTGAGGTGCAAGTACATTCTCAGATTCAGCCGAATGCACGAGCGCTCTTCTTCGTGAGCATTTGAGTGTGCAGTTAAAAACTAGCCTAGAGCGCCATCTGCTGTTAAAAACAGCTCAGAATCGCTTCGAGAGAGAATCGTGATGCATTCGGAAAATGTCAGAATCGAGTGATGCATCGATTTATCATCCCAGCCCTAGTTATCGGCTTTCAAATATAAAGAATTATCGGTTATCGGTATCAAAAAATGTCAATGAAGTGACTGATCATTTTTTTGTCCAAAGGCCTTAATATTAATAAAAAACTAAGATATGACATCCAAAGTATGTAAGGTAGTACAACTAGATCTCTTTTATTGAATCCAAAAGGTTATATTTAGCTACATATAAAGGTATTTTAAAGATTTTGAAGTCATTCCGTTTAACCGTCCAAAGGCCAATAAAGCATTTCATTTGTGATTAAAATATCTTGAAATGTAATCCAGAGAGGAATGTACAGATCAACAAGCAAGCTGCTAAGTTTTGGAACAGAGATAGAAACTTGATGTACTTCAAAACATTTCGTAATTTGTGCTGAAACTGTGTCAACACACGTATTTAGCATTAAACGAACCGAACAACAATAACAATTGACTTGGTTGGATCAGAGTGAGATAAGACTGACAGAAGGTCACAAGCAAAACACTCCCTCACATTTACGCAAATATATCAAACATCCCACAACCACATCACTAAAAAAATACAACAAAAACAACAAAAAAAAACAGCATGTCCCTTCAAATTCACATGACGCACGATCATGAATTGCTTAACGTGCATGAGAGCGCGTGTAGGAGGATGGTGGGAGAGCACGTTGTTCATTAAGGCTGACGTTTTGGCGGCATTTCAAGAGGGAACTCCAATGGCATGGTTGGGCTCGATGCCCACAGGGAAACACTATCGCTCACTTTCATCTCACAGCTGTGTGAATCACACATTCACCTTCAGCCACCTCTAAAGCGATAAAGACAAATGCTGCATGGCATAATGCTTATATCTGACCTCCTGATTCTCATTTAAAACCACAGACAATAATGTTTTCTGAAAACATCAGGCAATCAAATGCTACATGATCCTCTCCAGTCCAAAAAGAGCACTTACTGAAAATAAACTTTGTGGCACAACAAACATTATACATCATCATCGCCTACTAGTCATAAGCAATAATGAGGAAGACGGAGGCATGCTGTTATTATAGTTAAAGTGATTTAACAAACAATAAAGTGAGATATTGTGTAACAAGCCAGACACAATATGAAACATTTAGTTTAGGGTCCAGTTCTCACTATTGACTAGTTGCTTATTCGCATGCATATTGGTTGTTTATTAGTACTTAAAAAGCAGATATTAATGCCTTATATTCTGCATGATCATATTCTACATCCTTTACCCAATACCTAAACTTAACAACTACCTTACTATTAATAAACATAAATTAGGAGTTTATTCAAATACAAATATATCTTATGCATCAAATATATCTAATATCTTATTCAAAAGTTATTCAAAAGATCAGAAGCATGACCTTTCCAGTGCAAGACGAGCATTTGTGGCCAAAAAGTATATAATGTTTTTTTTTTTTTTAGAAAATGTCCGATGGTTTCTCTAGATAAGACTCTTATTCCTCGTCTGGGATCATGTAGAGCTCTTTGAAGCTGCACTGAAACTGACACTACTAAAAGTCCACTATATGTTTTCTTCAAAAACCTTCATTTAAACACCTTGGATTACATGGGGGTGAGTAAATTAGAAGGAAATTTGAATTCTGAAGTTAAATAATCCTTTAAAATTTTTAATTGGACATCAGGAAAAATAATAAATTGGTTAATATTTTATGATATGACCCATTTTATAAACAAATGAACTGTGGTTTGGTGTCAGTACAAGACTGAGATGTTCCAAGAACAGAAATTCAAGTCAAAAATATCTGATGGTTCATTTAGCACACAGAAAAATACTTCCAAAAAAATGCATCTTTTCCAAAAATGTATTATTGTACAAGAACATACTATTTTTCTACACTCTTCTACTTCACAATTTCACGTTTATCTCAATGCATGTCTTTGTAGTCGTTTATGAAATTTACTAGTATATGAAAATAGCTTCAAAATAAATCTGCTAGTGTTCTAAAACTCTGTCAGAGATATCAGTATGAAACATTATGCTTCAAATACACAACATCTAAGATACTTAAATGAAACTATTATCTTTAATAGTGTACTAAAACTAACCTTTGTTTAACTAGCTCTAAACGTTTGGTTACTGTACGGAACAGGATATTGCATCCTCTACTTTGCAATTAACCACCAGGAATTTCGCCTTTCCTCTTTCCCAGAAATCCTACTAGAAAAGCACATCACTGAAAATTAGGTCTGCACGTTGTCTTCTTGGTAGCCAACGCTCACAGTGGACCGTGTTAATCGTTCATGGACGTACCCTCAAACGACACCTGTCTCAAAAGGTTTACCGCTCGTCCCGCCAACTAGCCATTCAGAGATCCTCATTCACACCACGACCAGAAGTTTTTCAGGACTGTTTCCTGGGTGTACTAGAGAAGTACACTTCCTTACCAAGAACTAGTTAATCCCGAGCATTACCCTCATTGCTATTTTTAGAGACGTTGAACTGTGTTTGGATTGTCTGCGTTATGTTTAACGGTCTGATTAAGTGTGGGTTGTCAAAACACTTAGAGATCCTTTCGCTGGTTACATAATGAAAGTTTAACTTAGCGAGACATGTAAGGAAAACCCATTGAAATTGTTTAACTTACTGTGCATTTAACACACTCCACAATACCCCATATTCTGGTTTAGGCTCCACTCAAAAATGCTCTTTCCAGGAATAGGGATTTGATAGCATGCCTCTTATTGGCTATGATCTTAAACTGAGCACTGTACAACTTTATTAAGGTTGCTTTACAAGGGCAAGAGAACCGGAATAGCTCCAAGGGGAGAGCAGCCAGACACTGAGGACTGCTCTACATGTACGTGTTCTTCTCTGACAAGCTGGAGAGGAACGTAGGTCATTGTAAACAAAACTTAATGCAAACACTTGTAACCAATCATTGGTGGTGTTTTCTAAAGCTAATGACACTATTACTGTTGATCATAGAGTTGGCGATATGAAAAACATACCAATCGATCTCTCTCTCAAAACAAATCGATCTCCCTCTCAAAATACTGAAATATTTATATATATATATATATATGGGTCATTGACAAATAAGGTTTTTAAAAGTGTAAAAAAAACATAATGTAGATATGATTAATTTTGTAGTTTTATTAAGTGTTATCAATGAGATTATGTGTTTTTTTTATAATCATTTAACACTGCTTTTATAATTTTTTTTTACAAGATGGACAAAATCTGTCACCAAAAAAAGGACCATCACCATCAAGGACAATCAAACATTTTAAGTTTTTAAAATATTTCAACATTTTCCATGTTTTATAGCGGTTGCACCAATGACCTGATGTTTCGGGACATGCGTATGATCAAGTGAAAACATGAATTTATCTAATAGTTAAGAGAGAGTTAGTTACTTTTCTTCATGAGCATGTGGTTCTTTGCAGGTGTCTGAATGATGTCACATGATTTGACCACATGACTTGATCCAAAATGGTCCCTTTATATCGGTTACTCCGAATGACATCAATGAAATTCATTTTTCCGGACATTCTTTCTCATAACAAAGCAACGACTTCTACACATAATTTTAATATAATTTTGCACTATGTTGATATATGATGTTATGAAATCATGCCAGAATATAAAAAATATATACATTTATTACATTTTAAGATATTTTAATCACAAATGAAATTGACGTGACATCACTGTCGACCACTGAGTGGCAAAAGACGGAGTGGCAGCATTGGTTTTCAGTGTGAATGCAGCGAAAAACACAAAACAGATCCAAAACGGGAAAGAGCTTTGTGATTGACTGTACAAACAGCTTTGACACAAAATCTGAGGTATATTTTTACAGACTGCTGAAAGCTACAGAAAAAGAAGCAAATGGATCACTGCAATTCACAGAAACAGCTGGACTCCAGCAGAGAAACATGTTTTGCAGTTATCATTTTGTGTCAAAATGTTGGATCTTGAGGTAAAATCATACCGTATATATTGTATTGTAATATATTGTGATGACAACTGATAAATTAAATATTTACCATCTTATATTCTGCATAATTGGATGTTTTTAAATAAACACTGACAAAAACTATACAAGTTTTAGGGCTTACTTGGATTTAAACCTACCTATATTGTAGTTATATAAAATATTCACAGGCAGATTTGCTTTATGTATTTCCCCGGCGTTGAAATCAGGCACATATAAATGTCAGGAAACACGACTCCTGAATGCATGTCAATATCTATGGATTAGGTTTCTTTGACATGTTATAAGGAACACTTTCAAGTCCAACTTTTAGTGTAATCATTTGTTCTAATCGCATTTTCACAGTTTCCCCTATTAAATCCAGTCATGCAGCAGCTCTTTTGCCACTCAGTCCAGCTGAGGGAGCGCGCCGGCGGGAAAGTGACGTCGATGCATACCCTCTATAATACAAGTGCACCATCTTTGGCTGATTAACTGATAAAATGAATGATAATTCGTTATGAAAATAATCACCAAACTAATTTCATTATTGATTAATCGAGTCTTTGAGGCGTAGATGGAGAAACTCCATCAGTGACTCCACACATCTGTTAAAAACGCATTTCTGTGAGAAAAACACACACACACACACACACACACACACACACACACACACACACACACACACACACACACACACACACACACACACACACACACACACACACACACACACACACTCTTGAAAAAGTGCATAAAACTAATGAGGGGAAAACACAACCTAAATTGTCAAAAAAAAGAAGAAAAAAAGAAAGAAGAGAACTTAATATCAAACACTTCAAAAAGACTAATAAGCTGTTTCATGTCGGTTGCGTCACGGTGCTTGTGTGCCTCCTGTTTAAAGCGAATGAGAGATATTTTTCCCAGCGAACAACTTATATTTGATGATTAGATCCTCCTGTAAATGTCAAACATTCATGTAAAATATTTCCATTTTGCTTAAAGACTCGTCCTAACTCAAGAGAGCCAACGGGAAACTTCTCTGTGACTGAGCACACGGGAGCCGCAGCGCCTGCGCGTCAAACTGACGGCACGCAACACCCCGCTTGATAATGTTTATTTTATTTATTTCTTGCTTATTCAACTTTTTAAAATGACACTATTTAATCTTACATGCAACTCAAACCCGCTGTTTTTTTATTTATTGATTTACACTGTCCTGCTGTAAAACTATGGACAAATAAATTGTTTTATAATGTAACATTTTTAACCTCTATTGTGCACCTAATGTATAACATAGCTTCGAACATTGTGTGAGAACATATGAAAAAATACAGAAAATAAAAAGTGACTTTTTGGTCTTTTTGATCTATTGAAGATCAAGATAAATCTAGTAAGGGTTAAAGTAATAAGTAAGTGTTCCCAATCTCAGCAGAGCAAGAAACATGAGTGAGTTTATGTCCTCCATTCATACGACTGTGGAGGAAAAATCATCCACTCAGGGGAAAAACAGCTGGAGCGACTGTCAGTTTGCATCTGTCGCTCAACATGTGTGATTGGTTTTTAGCGAACGATGTGTGCAGTGATTCCAGCTGCTCGCCTCTTTGAAAATGAGAACCATTCATTAAACATACCATCTCACCAGGTGCTACTTAGCGGAGGCTTGTATGGGCCTCCATATTGAAGCCGTCACACCTGCCTGTACGGCCCACAATTTCCCGCTCCGAACTCCAACCGTGACCCCGTCTGACCCTCCTATTGCCGTCTGCTCTGGGCTCCAGCCAAAGTGGCTGCTTTTAGATTAAAAGGCTGTTTCCCATCACCCCTTCCCCTCGCGTTCCCGACAGAGACCCACAGAGAGCCGAACCGCCTGGAGTCCTCATGCCGTCCTGATTTCCTCCCGCTCTCTGACTGAATGAGTGTATGAATCAACCGCTGATTCATTAAAGCTTTGATGAGTGATACCTTTTATCCAGAATTGCCCAATGGTCTGTGAGAACAATGAACCTCTGCACTAAAATGGAATTTTTGTCTTGTTTTCCAATACAAATATCTAAACATTTTGAAATCAAGATACAAGCAAAATGGCATTAGATATTAAATCTTGTTTTTTCTCATTTTGATAAAATTTTCATTTTCTGAAAATGTAAAAAAAATCTTACAATATGTAAGATTTTTGCAGTAAAATATAAAAAACTACGGAGCCCCGGACATGACACGCAGGAAAAAAATAGTAGGCTAAATCTTGCGCACGATTTACTAATTCATTCCCTCGATTTATAAATCATGCACAAAAAAGTAAATCGAGGGAACAAAATAGTAAATCGAGGGAACAAAATAGTAAATCATGCGCACAAAATAGTAAATCGAGGGAAAAAAAATAGTAAATCGTGCGCATGAATTAGTAAATCGAGGGAATGAAATAGTAAACCGAGGGAACAAAATAGTAATTTGAGGGAGCGAAATAGTAAATCGAGGGAACGAAATAGTAAATCAAGGGAACAAAATAGTAAATCATGCGCACAAATTAGTAAATCGAGGGAACAAAATAGTAAATCATGTGCACAAATTAGTAAATCGAGGGAACAAAATAGTAAATCGAGGGGAAAAAATAGTAAATCATGCGCACAAATTAGTAAATCGAGGGAACAAAATAGTAAATCGAGGCAACAAAATAGTAAATCGAGGGAACAAAATAGTAAATCATGTGCACAAATTAGTAAATCGAGGGAACAAAATAGTAAATCGAGGGAACAAAATAGTAAATCATGCGCACGAATTAGTAAATCGAGGGAACAAAATAGTAAATCGAGGGAACAAAATAGTAAATCATGCGCACAAATTAGTAAATCGAGGGAACAAAATAGTAAATCGAGGGAACAAAATAGTAAATCATGCGCACAAATTAGTAAATCGAGGGAATAAAATAGTAAATCGAGGGAACAAAATAGTAAATCATGCGCACGAATTAGTAAATCGAGGGAACGAAATAGTAAATCAAGGGAACAAAATAGTAAATCATGCGCACAAATTAGTAAATCGAGGGAACAAAATAGTAAATAATGCGCATGAATTAGTAAATCGAGGGAACAAAATAGTAAATCGAGGGAACAAAATAGTAAATCGAGGGAACAAAATAGTAAATCATGCGCACGAATTAGTAAATCGAGGGAACAAAATAGTAAATCGAGGGAACAAAATAGTAAATCATGTGCACAAATTAGTAAATCGAGGGAAAAAAATAGTAAATCGAGGGAAAAAAATAGTAAATCACGTGCACAAATTAGTAAATCGAGGGAACAAAATAGTAAATCAAGGGAACAAAATAGTAAATCATGTGCACGAATTAGTAAATCGAGGGAACAAAATAGTAAATCGAGGGAACAAAATAGTAAATCATGCGCACGAATTAGTAAATCGAGGGAACAAAATAGTAAATCATCAAATCGAGGGAACAAAATAGTAAATCATGCGCACAAATTAGTAAATCGAGGGAACAAAATAGTAAATCGAGGGAACAAAATAGTAAATTATGCGCATGAATTAGTAAATCGAGGGAACAAAATAGTAAATCGAGGGAACAAAATAGTAAATCGAGGGAACAAAATAGTAAATCATGTGCACAAATTAGTAAATTGAGGGAAAAAAGTAGTAAATCGAGGGAACAAAATAGTAAATCATGCGCACAAATTAGTAAATCGAGGGAACAAAATAGTAATTCGAGGGAACAAAATAGTAAATCATGCGCACAAATTAGTAAATTGAGGGAAAAAAATAGTAAACCGAGGGAAAAAATTTGTAAATCATGCGCACGAATTAGTAAATCGAGGGAACAAAATAGTAAATCATGCGCACAAATTAGTAAATCGAGGGAACAAAATAGTAAATCGAGGGAAAAAAATAGTAAATCATGCGCACAAATTAGTAAATCGAGGGAACAAAATAGTAAATCGAGGGAACAAAATAGTAAATCATGCGCATCAATTAGTAAATCGAGGGAATTAAATAGTAAATCAAGGGAAAAAATAGTAAATCATGTGCATGAATTAGTAAATCGAGGGAACGAAATAATAAATCGAGGGAAAAAAATTGTAAATCATGCGCACAAATTAGTAAATTGAGGGAACAAAATAGTAAATCGAGGGAACAAAATAGTAAATCATGTGCACAAATTAGTAAATCGAGGGAACAAAATAGTAAATTGAGGGAAAAAAATAGTAAATCATGCGCACGAATTAGTAAATCGAGGGAACAAAATAGTAAATCGAGAGAACAAAATAGTAAATCATGTGCACGAATTAGTAAATCGAGGGAACAAAATAGTAAATCAAGGGAACAAAATAGTAAATCATGCGCACAAATTAGTAAATCGAGGGAACAAAATAGTAAATCGAGGGAACAAAATAGTAAATTATGCGCATGAATTAGTAAATCGAGGGAACAAAATAGTAAATCGAGGGAACAAAATAGTAAATCATGTGCACAAATTAGTAAATTGAGGGAAAAAAAGTAGTAAATCGAGGGAAAAAAAATTGTAAATCATGTGCACGAATTAGTAAATCGAGGGAACAAAATAGTAAATCATGTGCACAAATTAGTAAATTGAGGGAAAAAAAGTAGTAAATCGAGGGAACAAAATAGTAAATCATGTGCACAAATTAGTAAATCGAGGGAACAAAATAGTAAATCGAGGGAACAAAATAGTAAATAATGCGCACAAATTAGTAAATTGAGGGAACAAAATAGTAAATCGAGGGAACAAAATAGTAATGCGCACAAATTAGTAAATTGAGGGAAAAAAATAGTAAACCGAGGGAAAAAATTTGTAAATCATGCGCACGAATTAGTAAATCGAGGGAACAAAATAGTAAATCATGCGCACAAATTAGTAAATCGAGGGAACAAAATTGTAAATCGAGGGAAAAAAATAGTAAATCATGCGCACAAATTAGTAAATCGAGGGAACAAAATAGTAAATCGAGGGAAAAAAATTGTAAATCATGCGCACAAATTAGTAAATTGAGGGAACAAAATAGTAAATCGAGGGAACAAAATAGTAAATCATGTGCACAAATTAGTAAATCGAGGGAACAAAATAGTAAATTGAGGGAAAAAAATAGTAAATCATGCGCACAAATTAGTAAATCGAGGGAACAAAATAGTAAATCGAGAGAACAAAATAGTAAATCATGTGCACGAATTAGTAAATCGAGGGAACAAAATAGTAAATCGAGGGAACAAAATAGTAAATCATGCGCACAAATTAGTAAATCGAGGGAACAAAATAGTAAATCGAGGGAACAAAATAGTAAATTATGCGCATGAATTAGTAAATCGAGGGAACAAAATAGTAAATCGAGGGAACAAAATAGTAAATCATGTGCACAAATTAGTAAATTGAGGGAAAAAAAGTAGTAAATCGAGGGAAAAAAAATTGTAAATCATGTGCACGAATTAGTAAATCGAGGGAACAAAATAGTAAATCATGTGCACAAATTAGTAAATTGAGGGAAAAAAAGTAGTAAATCGAGGGAACAAAATAGTAAATCATGTGCACAAATTAGTAAATCGAGGGAACAAAATAGTAAATAATGCGCACAAATTAGTAAATTGAGGGAACAAAATAGTAAATCGAGGGAACAAAATAGTAATGCGCACAAATTAGTAAATTGAGGGAAAAAAATAGTAAACCGAGGGAAAAAATTTGTAAATCATGCGCACGAATTAGTAAATCGAGGGAACAAAATAGTAAATCATGCGCACAAATTAGTAAATCGAGGGAACAAAATAGTAAATCGAGGGAAAAAAATAGTAAATCATGCGCACAAATTAGTAAATCGAGGGAACAAAATAGTAAATCGAGGGAACAAAATAGTAAATCATGCGCATCAATTAGTAAATCGAGGGAATTAAATAGTAAATCAAGGGAAAAAATAGTAAATCATGTGCATGAATTAGTAAATCGAGGGAACGAAATAATAAATCGAGGGAACAAAATAGTAAATCATGCGCACAAATTAGTAAATTGAGGGAAAAAAATTGTAAACCGAGGGAAAAAAATTGTAAATCATGTGCACGAATTAGTAAATCGAGGGAACAAAATAGTAAATCATGCGCATGAATTAGTAAATCGAGGGAACAAAATAGTAAATTGTGCACACAAATTAGTAAATCGAGTGAACAATATAGTAAATTGTGCGCACAATTTAATTTTTTTTCTTGCATGTCATGTGCGGGGCTCCATAAAAAACCACTAGTGTTATATATTTTGTTCACCTGAATACTTACAATATCCCAAATGTTTCCAACTATTTGTAAATCGTGAGAAAATTGCAATTTTAACAAGGCTCTGGGACGTGTGAGGAGTCGCCTGTCAATTGCATCATACCCGCGTTACCCTCGGTTTACGGTTTTATTTTGTAGAAACCATGGAAACACCAAAGACGCTTTAATATTTACATGTTTTAATAGACAAGGGAACAACTGTTTTGATATATTTATAGACAGACAACTAATTATTGTTATATAGCTCAACACGTTTAGTCTTATTGTTTAAATCTAATTTTCTTGTTTTTTTGCGAGTCTCATGCTTTACCATGCCTCAGAGAAAAACACGATTTTGTGAAGTAGCTAACATAGCATAATCAGATGCAGCTTTATTTTTAGTAACAGTAATACAGCATTTTCTCCATCATACAATACGTTTAAAATTAATTGTATGCCATTTATCAACACAATCATCCAGCATTTAATCTGATATTGTAAAATCGATCTATCTTACTGCAGTGTGTAAGTGACCGCTGTGATGTGAAGACCACATGTCCCGATATGACATGCTTAAACTTGCCATCATCAAGCTACGCCTTTGTATTGAATAGGCCTCTAGCAACCTCTAGCGGACAGAAATCTTACATACTGCACCTTTAATATCTTAACCCTCATGTTGTGTTGAGGTCTTTTTGACGCAGAGAGGATTTTCTTTTTCCCAAAAATGCTAGTTGACATTCTCGCATTGGACTAAAACTTGCTGACTTTGCTCACCAAGGGTATAACCACTTCCCCAAAATGTGAGATTTTTTTTAACTTTTTTTGTGTGCTCGCATACTCTGTGACTAGGGAAATCTACAAGATTAGACATTTATTAGATGCTTTTAGGCTCTGTTACAGTGTTAATTTCGTTGAAACATAATTTTCGTCATAATTTTCGTCAACGACATTTTTTCAAGAACGAAAACGAGACGATGACTAAATAAAAATGCGTTTTGAATGACTAAAACTATGACTAAAATCTACTCTAATTTTCGTTTACAAATAAAAACGAGACGAAAACGATAGAGAAGGATGATTTGGGAAGATATCCAGTCAGGACTGCTGTCTTGTGTGGAAGATGCGCACATTTGAAGTGTAATGTGCTTATCTAACCACAGAAACGCGGCACTGTTGCTCGTCAGCAGCACTTCAGACTGCTTCGCAATTAATGAATAGTGCACATTTATGCCATTTATGCACATATTATGTTTTGAACTTAAATGAGCAGCCTGCTGCAACTACAGTGCAGACTGTAGACATTTCAGAATAAGAGTCACACTGTATTTCGGGATGGTTTATTATTATTTTTTCACCTGGTCATTATTGTTATTTTGTTTACACAATAAACTGTATTTACCTTCATTTAATTTATAGTAAACTACTGTATCTTCTGCCACAGGAAGGAAAGACTAAGAACATTATTTGACACATTATTCAATACATTTTACAAGTATAAGGGTTATTATAGTTAAACCTAAAACCATAAAATTTTTTTTTAAATAAACGTTAACTGATATAAAAAAATAAATATATAAAAAATGTAAACTTATTTTATTTAATCTAGTTTCCAAGCTTAAGCTTAATCTGATGTACTAAAATAACTAAAACAGAAATAAAAAGCTATATAGACATTTAAAAGCAAAAAACTGAATTGAAATGACAAGTACTGAATTGAGCTCTCATTCGTGTCTTTTTGCACTTGAACGGTCAAAAACTGTCCGCTTTGGTGAGTAAAGTACAGTTGGTTGTCTTAAGTGAACAAACAGTTTGGAGAATATCAGATGTATATCAGTGTATTGCATCTGTGTATTGTTAGAGAAATGCTTACTTAATGCATTACAATTTAGATTTTAGTCAACTAAAACTAGACTAAAACTAAAACAATTTCCAATGGCTAAAATATAACTAAAACTAAATCAAAATCTGCTGTCAAAATTAACACTGCTCTGTTGTGCGACGAATCCTCCGCCACGGTCTCGTCAGTCATCTCGTCACTTACTCTCGTCATGTGATCAGTGAACTCTGTTTGATGAGCTGGATTTATTATTTTTCTATTTTAAAAACAATATTTAATTATTATTAGTGCATTGAAATATCACAAAAAGAAATAATGAAATTAATTCATTTTTTTATCAATTATTTTTATTATTATTAATGGACTGAGAACTCACATTGGGAAATACTAAAATAATTTAAATGCTGATTTAATTTTTTTAATGCACTGAAAAATTACATTGGGAAAAAATGAAATTATTTTAATGCTGATTTATTATTATTACTATAATTTTTATTATTATTATTATTAGTGCATTGAAAACGCACCATGGGGAAAAAAAAAAAGGAAAACATCTGTATCAATTTGGTTGGAAAACATGCTAAATTGTTAAGCCTTGTTGAGTCATAACGTAATGCTTTCATTTACTAAGTGAAAAATTATTGATTCAATTTTTTTCCATGCATGTAAAGCCTTCCACAAAAGCATTTCTAAACAAGACATGTTAGTGAAATAAACCAATAATTATGCATGTACACGTGTGCAAGTATCAAAAACATCCCACATTTAGAAAAATGAAGAAATGTTTGTGTGTTTTTTTCTAGAGGAATCCCACATATTGTTTTATAGCCGCAGGTTTCGACAGAAACAAACGCCTGATATACTGATATGTTAATGAGTCGCTCTTATAAATGTAATATTTCAGCGTTCTTTGCTCCAGGGACCCGATTACTTAATTGTGGCAGAAATGATTTCCTCCGGATTGCGTATTGATTGCTTGTGATAGGGCAAGAAGCTTGTTTGCCAAAGAAAAGCTGAGATTACTGACTGATAAGATGTGATTTCACCTAGCAGAAAACAGGAAGAGTGAACATATGGCCTCGTTTGACCTCGCTCAGGTTATCTGATGCTGTAGAAAACAGCTAACTGGAATACAGTCCTCTAGGAAACTAAGATTTAATTGGGAGCTGATATGATTGTTTTGGAAAAGGCTGTTTTTGAGGAAGAGGCTAAACCGAGTCCAGAGACGGCCTGACAGGATCTGTCCTGATGCAGTGAAAGATGCGTTTTAGTTTTCAAAAAGAACATATTCCCCAGTTTTCTCCTGCTGTGACGTCATTTTCAAAAAATCCCTGTCTTTGATCCCTGAAATTCGAAGGGTCATGCCTTCGCTTTAGCTAATCAGAGCATCTGAATTGGCTAGATTTGATTTCTTGGAAAACAGACTGGAATGAGCGTGAAGTTCACCAACCGCGAGCTCTGAATTTCAAGCGGCGTCAGAGAGAGTCGGTCCTGCTGATCCTGCAGGGGTTGTGTGAGGTCACGTGATGTGTTGACTCAACGGAGGACATCCCAGAAAATCACACACACACACTCAAGCTTGTGTTATGGTAAACCTGTTGTCAGATCCAGTGGAATGTTGTGTATTGTATCTGAACAGGAACAGGCAGGCAGTCGTCTAGTTTCAGACTGACTCGGGTTCACAGAAACTGGACACTTCTCATCTTCACAAACGCCTTCCTGCTTTCCTTGCATGAATGAATTTTCTGTAAATGGTGCGGCAAACAAAGCTGATTGTGTTATTCGATTTCCAGACAGTGACCGTCATGCACAAACATTAATTAGCATCTCTTGCCCAATGAACAGCTGCAAAAATATTTGTCACATCGTTTTTTGTGTCAAATTACACCAGGTTTCACTCGTATAAACGCAACTGAAAGTGATTTGAGAGCTTTTACTTTCTGACAGAATTCATGTATGGAAGATTCTATAAACGTTTGACACCAAAAACAATAACTATAAAGATAACTATAATAGCATCACAAATTAGATTACGGTATTTAATTACTTAGTAATGCATTTCTTTGTAAATAACTGTGAAATTTACTAGCAAATTCTGTGTGAAAATTGTTTCTTCACCATTTTTAATGCGTAGGTTTAATTTCTCAAGTTCAAACAGCTCCAGTAAATAGTCAGTAAAATAAATTTCACTATTGCGACACGCAATTAAGTCACCATGAAAATATCTTTTCAATGGAATATTGCAGTGTTTATTCTAAATGATGTATCTGTGCACAACAGCATTATTATACATTCTCTGATGACGAGGGCGGGGCAACCTGTCACTCACATGAGATCCACCAATAGCAAACCACAACCATCCAATCAATTCCACACAGACAAAATCAAGCCCCGCCCTACATTTGTTCTTGTTTGCGAAGCGCTTCCCTCGATATACAGAAGAAAAGACGGGCGCAACTTATCTTTCATGCCAACTTACATGAACAATAATGAAAACTCTACATGAGAAATATTACATTTTCCATGGTTTGATGCATGTTTCATCGTTGCATTTGTAGAATTTCTTAGATCAGTGTTAGGACTTGAAGTGAATGGTTAGATATTAAATATTTTAAGAGAATTTTCCATGTTATGAATATTGCATGATAGACAGTGTTCTTTCATTTTTAACTCTATTAACCAAGAAAATCACTCTAGAATGCAGAGAGAGTTGTGTTTTCTAGTAGAAGTACTCGAAAGCCCGTGAACGCAAATGCTTTAGTTTACAATACGAGCAATTTATGTCTTCATGACTGCCGATTTCTAAGACAGGGATGTTCTTGAATAGAAAACAAGTTTTATTTGGTTAGATTAGCTTAAGTTTAGTGGTAGATATATATATATATATATATTATTTTATTATTATTATTTTTTTTTTTCAATGCTCAAATCTATTGCATGTTCTTCAAAATCGAATGAAATGAGGTTTAATTGGTAAAATCATCATATCGTCAGAAGGTTTTCTCAGGCCTTCACTGCTGCAATGACAGCTATTTCAGTGTTTGAATGTTTTTGGGAATTATTGTCATGAATGTTTTGTCTCTAGAGCTGCTTGTCATAAGCGCTGCCAGGAAAATGCTTTCAAGATAATGACGTGAACCAAAACAAGGGAAAGAGACACCGGTTCACAATGTTTCCATGGTGATACGCCACATGCTTTTCTATATTTGACTCTGACAGCTGTCTGTTTTTCACCCTTCACTTTCTTTTTCTTATTACTGCTGTTTGCAAAGTCAGTTAATATGGTTTGATCTGAAGGAACCTCGAGCACTGAGTATCACACTTTGACATGTAACCGTAACAAGGCCGTTTAATGCATAAACTAACATTAGAACTAACAATGAGCGATACATTTGTTAATGTTAGTTGATAAAAATACAAATGCTTAATGTTAGTTCATGTTCACTCATGTCTATTAAATAATGTACAACTTTTGATATTAATAATGTATCAGTAAATGTTAAAATAACTCACTAATGTTATACTGCGGGGCTGCTGAATCTGATTGGTTGACGAGCGTTCTGGAAACGCACGGCTAAAGTAGTTCCAGGAAGGTCTTGACCGGATTACAGTTCCATATCACTTCGCCAAATGATTTTAAGTTCCTACAACAGCAAAAGATCCAAAACACGCAATGACACAGACCAAGAAAATAAACCAATTAAAAACAACAAATGATTTATTTGCATGTTTTTTGCCACAAAATTATGTTTTATTAATAGTCTCTTTCTCTCGCTCAAAGCACACACACTTGCACAGAAACATGTTGTCAGCGCTGCTCTGATGATTTTAACAATAAAATAGTTTATCAATTTAAAAGCTACATGACATTTCTCACTAGCGAGGAAATAACGGCGCTGTTTTTGAAGCAGATAAACTTACAGTTTCGCTATTAGTCGAGACGCTGCTGTCGAACACTGACGAGAGACGCACAAACGCTTCATCTCTCTCTCTCTCTAATAACTGCATTAATAACTGCATTATTAATCAGTGGCTCAAGCCTCATTACACAACATTTTATAATTAGCATCGTAAGGTGTGGGATGAGATGCTTAATTAGTTCCACACACAAGAGCGTTTTAAGGACAAAATCCTGACAAATGTCTTGAAATGCAACATCTGAACATGTCTTGAGGTGTGTTAACTGTGATATAAGCAGAATAATTAATTCCGGTCCATTGAATAATTAGAAAATAACACACACCTTCACATCATGAATGCATTACCGTCTCTGGTGTGTGTTATTTTCTAATTATTCAGTGGATCAGAGTCAATTACTCCTTACTTCATGCACTGTGAACTAGGGGTGTGCCAAAACGAGATGCGACAAGACAAGATTTCTACACAGTATTTTTAAGAAATCCTCAATGACGAAATACATGACTAGAAAAATAGTCTGCAGGTGCATTTGAAATGACTGGCTTCTCTCCTGTATGATCTCTTCAGACCTTACTGTACATGATTTATGAGCTTCTACAACTTTTGTCCTCCCAACTGAACTCCTTTCCACAAATTGATAAAAACAGTATAAATAAAAATGAATAACAGTTTTCTCTTAGTCTTATTAAAGGGATAGTTCACCCAAAAATGAAAATTACCCCATGATTTACTCACCCTCAAGCCATCCTTGGTGCATATGACATTCTTCTTTCAAATTTCTTTCAGAGTTATATTGAATAATGTCCAGGCTAATCCATGCTTTATAATGGGAGTGGATGGTGGCCCAAATTCTAAAGACAGAAAAAATGCACCCATCCATTATAAAAGAAGACCACACGGCTCCGGGGGGTTAATAAAAGACTTCTGAAGCAAAGCGATGCGTTTGTGTTAGAAAAATATCCATAACCTGTAATCTCTCGCTTCCACTAACCGTCATACGTGCGTCCCAGCTTATGTGCCTACGCCTGCGCTGTTGTTTCAGCCAAATGAGGTATATATTCAACAAATACTGAAATATGATTGCTATATGAAGATTTTAAGTAATCGCTCATGTTTCTAGTGGTGGTTTTTCAATGCACTAATCATAAAATAATAATTAAATAATCAATCAGCATTTGAATAATTTCATTGTTTCTTTTTGTGAATTTTCAATGCATTAATAATAATAACATTAAAAAAAATCAGAATTTAAATAATTTCATTATTTCCTATGGTGATTTTTCAATGCAATAATAGTAATAATAAAAATACAAAAAATAATTCAGCACTTAAATAATTTTATCATTTCCAATGGTGATTTTTTAACACACTAATAATAATTAAAAAAAAAATAAAAAAATAAATCAGCATTTAAATAATTTAGATCAGCATAAATGCAGTCTAATAACAAACACTACAATAATATAAAAGCATTTTAAAATTAAAACAATACTTCTTTTTTTTGCATCCCTGTAATAAAAAGTAAATGTGTTTAAATGTCATGTAAATATAATCATTTCTTATCTCAGACTCAAACACGAACAAATGCGCGCACACACACACACACACACACACACACACACACACACACACTCCAGCGCTCTCACACAGTCATTTAAGGCCATTTAAAGAGTCTAGACACTGAATCACGACCCAACACAAGCTCATGTTACACCACCCCTTAACTGGTTAATACAGTAAATGATGTCAGAATTCCTGACACTTCCTGACCGCTGATGATTTAACACGGCACAATGCGAGCTGAGATCTGCTGCGGAGCCTCTGTTGTCTTTCCAGGTCTGCGGCCAAAGCAAACATCTGCTTGTGTTTTACCAGAGGCCACAGTGTGAGGCTATAAACTGACATGAAGCTGTCACAGGACTGTACTGCTCATTATTCAGTGTTAATACGACTCCTGAAGATCTGTGCGTAAATATGTAGAAAATTCAAATGAAAAAATCTGTACTCCATAGGGCTCTGTTTCACATCCTAGTGAGCTGCCTACATAGGCAGCTAGCTGCCTTTGAAGGCAACATCTTAACTGAAGTGTGTGATTAGGAACGCTCTTGAATATTAATATAAAAGATACACAATATTATTATGTTTAGCTATATTAGGCAGTCAAAAGTTTGCAATAATTAATATTTTTGAATGTTTTTGAAAGAGTCTCTTCTGCTCACCAAGGCTGCATTTATTTGATCAAAAATACATGTGAAATATTATTACAATATAAATCAGCTGTTTTCTATGTGAATATATAGTAAAGTGTAATTTATTCCTGTGATCAAAGCTGAATTTTCACTTAAATTATATTGATCGAAAGTGACATTTATGTTGCAAAAGATTATATTCATAATAAATGCTGCTCTTTTGAACTTTCTATTCATCAAAGAATCCTGAAAAATAAAATGCATCACAGTTTACACACAAAAAAAACTATGATTATTATCAGTTTTCAGCACTGATAATAATCATAAATGTTTCTTGAGCAGCAAATCATCATATCAGAATGATTTCTGAAGGATCATGTGACACTGAAGACGGGAGTAATGATGCTGAAAATTCAGGAATAAATTCCACTTTACTATATATTCACATAGAAAACTGCTTGGAATAATATTTCACACTTTTTACTGTATTTTTGATTAAATAAACGTGTTTTTCTTTAAGTCTAACCTGTGTTTGGTTCGAGTGTATCATCAAGTGTATCTTCTGCAGTCTGAGGTGAGATGGACAGGCCACACACACACACACACACACCGAGGATCCCTGGATCAAAAGAGATTATGTAAATGTAATGCATAATTAATGCAGGGCCCTTCTGCGCCGAACCGCAGCGATGACACGCTCATTACACGCACTCGTCAGCAGGGAAACACTGCGACGAGTGTTATAAAACATGCAAGAAAGATATATACTTGTGATATTATATTTAACAGTTGAGAAAAGAAGAATGATCTTGATGTTCTTAAGCATTATAATGATGTATATTATTATTTCTAGACATAAATAAAACATCAGTCCTTTATCATATCGCTGTTGCCATTATTTTATAAAATCATGAGTCATGGTTAAACTCACCGTTATGTGTTTTTAAACACGTATGACTTCTGTAGAAATTCTGAAAGAGGAACAGAATGACATGATTCATGAGTCACTGAGTTCAGAAGAACCAGATCAGTTTGATGAGTCATTTGTGAAGTACTTCACACTGAAAGAGTTTGAATCAGATATCATTACTGACTCATGAATGAAAGCAAAACTAACACAAAGTTGACAGACATCATGTGTCTAGTTCTCATATCATACAAAACATTTATGTAATTCTTTTGCATGTCAAAGCATTTATTTTTTATTTTTGTACATAGGTATTATTGTCTTTATTTGATTCTAATTTCAATATTTTAAATCAGCAGAACTTGGACCAACAACTGATATTTTACCCAGCAAATTTGTGAAGGGTTTCAAATAAAGTGTCCTATTATGCTTTTTTAAAGGGTCCTACAACAAGATCAAAAACACTTTAATGTTCTCATAATATCCACTGCAGCATCAGCTCTTTTCTCTCAGTGTCTTAAAACGGTTCGATCAAAAATTCGGGCTCTCTAAACCCCGCCTCTCTGAGAGCTGCTCTGCTATGATTGGTCAGAAACAAAACGCTCATTATCATATCTGAATCTCAGCTCTTGATAGGAACAGTAACGATGGCGTCGGTTTTACCGTATCAATCTCATCAATCTCATCTGCTTTGGCAGCAGAAAACAGCGTCTTCTCGACATGAACAACACGAACCAAACTCTTCCAGATACAGCTACAGTGATTGAGGGCGGGGCAAAGAGACGCTGGGTTAAAACAACCCAATCGCTGAGTTAAAAACAACCCATTCCTGGGTTAAATCAACCAAATCGCTGGATTAAAACAACCCATTCGCTGGGTTAAAACAACCCACTCGCTGGGTTAAAATCAACTCAAACGCTGGGTTAAATCAACCAAATCGATGGGTTAAAAACAACCCAATCACTGGATTAAAACAACCCATTCGCTCGGTTAAAACAACCCGAACGCTGGGTTAAAACAACCCAAATGCTGGGTTAAAACAACCCAAATGCTGGGTTAAAAACCAACCATTCTCTGGGTTAAATCAACCCAATCGCTGGGTTAAAACAACCCGAACGCTGGGTTAAAACAACCCAAATGCTGGGTTAAAAACCAACCATTCTCTGGGTTAAATCAACCCAATTGCTAGGTTAAAAACAACCCAATCGCTGGGTTTAATCAACCCAATCACTGGGTTTAATCAACCCATTCGCTGCTGGGTTAAAAACAACCTATTGCTGGGTTGAATCAACCAAATCGCTGAGTTAAAAACAACCCAATCGCTGGGTTAAATCAACACGATCGCTGGGTTAAAACAACCCAATCACCGGGTTAAAACAACCCAATCGCTGGGTTAAAACAACCCAATCGCTGGGTTAAATCAACCCATTCGCAGCTGGGTTAAAAACAACCCATTGCTGGGTTAAATCAACCAAATCGCTGAGTTAAAAACAACCCATTTGCTGGGTTAAATCAACCCAATCGCTGGGTTAAAATCAACCCAAATGCTGGGTTAAAATCAACCCAAATGCTGGGTTAAATCAACCAAATCGATGGGTTAAAAACAACCCAATCGCTGGATTAAAACAACCCATTCACTGGGTTAAAAACCACCCATTCTCTGAGTTAAAACAACCCAATCGCTGGGTTAAAACAACCCAAACGCTGGGTTTAATCAACCCATTCGCTGCTGGGTTAAAAACAACCCATTGCTGGGTTAAATCAACCAAATCGCTGAGTTAAAAACAACCCAATCGCTGGGTTTAATCAACCCATTCGCTGCTGGGTTAAAAACAACCCATTGATGGGTTAAATCAACCAAATCGCTGAGTTAAAAACAACCCAATCGCTGGGTTAAAACAACCCAATCGCTGGGTTAAATCAACCCAATCGCTGGGTTAAATCAACACAATCGATGGGTTAAAACAACCCAATCACTGGGTTAAAACAACCCAATCGCTGAGTTCAAACAACCCATTTACTGGGTTAAATCCAACCCATTTGCTAGGTTAAAACATCCCAATTGCTGGGTTAAAAACAACCCATTTGCTGGGTTAAATCAACCCAATCGCTGAGATAAAAACAACCCAATCGCTGGGTTAAATCAACCCAATCGCTGGGTTAAAACAACCCAATCGCTGGGTTAAATCAACCCAATTGCTGAGTTCAAACAACCCAATCGCTGGGTTAAATCAACCCAATTGTTGAGTTAAAAACAACCCAATCGCTGGGTTTAATCAACCCATTCGCTGCTGGGTTAAAAACAACCCATTGCTGGGTTAAATCAACCAAATCGCTGAGTTAAAAACAACCCAATCACTGGGTTTAATCAACTCATTCGCTGCTGGGTTAAAAACAACCCATTGCTGGGTTAAATCAACACAATCGATGGGTTAAAACAACCCAATCACTGGGTTAAAACAACCCAATCGCTGGGTTAAATCAACCCAATTGCTGAGTTCAAACAACCCATTCCTGGGTTAAAAACCACCCATTCTCTGAGTTAAAACAACCCAATCGCTGGGTTTAATCAACCCATTCGCTGCTGGGTTAAAAACAACCCATTGCTGGGTTAAATCAACCAAATCGCTGAGTTAAAAACAACCTATTCGCTGGGTTAAATCAACCCAATCGCTGGGTTAAATCAACCCAATCGCTGGGTTAAATCAACCCAATCGCTGAGTTAAAACAACCAAATCGATGGGTTAAATCAACCCAATTGCTGAGTTCAAACAACCCAATCGCTGGGTTAAATCAACCCAATTGTTGAGTTAAAAACAACCCAATCGCTGGGTTTAATCAACCCATTCGCTGCTGGGTTAAAAACAACCCATTGATGGGTTAAATCAACCAAATCGCTGAGTTAAAAACAACCCAATCGCTGGGTTAAAACAACCCAATCGCTGGGTTAAATCAACCCAATCGCTGGGTTAAATCAACACAATCGATGGGTTAAAACAACCCAATCACTGGGTTAAAACAACCCAATCGCTGAGTTCAAACAACCCATTTACTGGGTTAAATCCAACCCATTTGCTAGGTTAAAACATCCCAATCGCTGGGTTAAAAACAACCCATTTGCTGGGTTAAATCAACCCAATCGCTGAGATAAAAACAACCCAATCGCTGGGTTAAATCAACCCAATCGCTGGGTTAAAACAACCCAATCGCTGGGTTAAATCAACCCAATTGCTGAGTTCAAACAACCCAATCGCTGGGTTAAATCAACCCAATTGTTGAGTTAAAAACAACCCAATCGCTGGGTTTAATCAACCCATTCGCTGCTGGGTTAAAAACAACCCATTGCTGGGTTAAATCAACCAAATCGCTGAGTTAAAAACAACCCAAGCGCTGGGTTAAATCAACCCAATCGCTGGGTTAAATCAACCCAATCGCTGGGTTAAAAACAACCCAATCGCTGGGTTAAAACAACCCAAACGCTGGGTTAAAACAACCCAATCGCTGGGTTAAATCAACCCAATCGCTGGGTTAAAAACAACCCAATCGCTGGGTTAAAACAACCCAAACGCTGGGTTAAATCAACCAAATCGATGGGTTAAAAACAACCCATTCGCTGGGTTAAATCAACCCAATTGTTGAGTTAAAAACAACCCAATCACTGGGTTTAATCAACCCATTCGCTGCTGGGTTAAAAACAACCCATTGCTGGGTTAAATCAACACAATCGATGGGTTAAAACAACCCAATCACTGGGTTAAAACAACCCAATCGCTGGGTTAAATCAACCCAATTGCTGAGTTCAAACAACCCATTTACTGGGTTAAATCCAACCCATTTGCTAGGTTAAAACAACCCAATCGCTGGGTTAAAAACAACCCATTTGCTGGGTTAAATCAACCCAATCGCTGAGATAAAAACAACCCAATCGCTGGGTTAAATCAACACAATCGATGGGTTAAAACAACCCAATCACTGGGTTAAAACAACCCAATCGCTGGGTTAAATCAACCTAATTGCTGAGTTCAAACAACCCATTTACTGGGTTAAATCCAACCCATTTGCTAGGTTAAAACAACCCAATCGCTGGGTTAAAAACAACCCATTTGCTGGGTTAAATCAACCCAATCGCTGAGATAAAAACAACCCAATCGCTGGGTTAAAACAACCTAATCGCTGGGTTAAATCAACCCAATTGCTGAGTTCAAACAACCCAATCGCTGGGTTAAATCAACCCAATTGTTGAGTTAAAAACAACCCAATCGCTGGGTTAATCAACCCATTCGCTGCTGGGTTAAAAACAACCCATTGCTGGGTTAAATCAACCAAATCGCTGAGTTAAAAACAACCCAATCGCTGGGTTAAATCAACCCAATCGCTGGGTTAAATCAACCCAATCGCTGGGTTAAAAACAACCCAATCGCTGGGTTAAAACAACCCAAACGCTGGGTTAAAACAACCCAATCGCTGGGTTAAATCAACCCAATCGCTGGGTTAAAAACAACCCAATCGCTGGGTTAAAACAACCCAAACGCTGGGTTAAATCAACCAAATCGATGGGTTAAAAACAACCCATTCGCTGGGTTAAATCAACCCAATTGTTGAGTTAAAAACAACCCAATCACTGGGTTTAATCAACCCATTCGCTGCTGGGTTAAAAACAACCCATTGCTGGGTTAAATCAACACAATCGATGGGTTAAAACAACCCAATCACTGGGTTAAAACAACCCAATCGCTGGGTTAAATCAACCCAATTGCTGAGTTCAAACAACCCATTTACTGGGTTAAATCCAACCCATTTGCTAGGTTAAAACAACCCAATCGCTGGGTTAAAAACAACCCATTTGCTGGGTTAAATCAACCCAATCGCTGAGATAAAAACAACCCAATCGCTGGGTTAAATCAACACAATCGATGGGTTAAAACAACCCAATCACTGGGTTAAAACAACCCAATCGCTGGGTTAAATCAACCTAATTGCTGAGTTCAAACAACCCATTTACTGGGTTAAATCCAACCCATTTGCTAGGTTAAAACAACCCAATCGCTGGGTTAAAAACAACCCATTTGCTGGGTTAAATCAACCCAATCGCTGAGATAAAAACAACCCAATCGCTGGGTTAAAACAACCCAATCGCTGGGTTAAAACAACCTAATCGCTGGGTTAAATCAACCCAATTGCTGAGTTCAAACAACCCAATCGCTGGGTTAAATCAACCCAATTGTTGAGTTAAAAACAACCCAATCGCTGGGTTAATCAACCCATTCGCTGCTGGGTTAAAAACAACCCATTGCTGGGTTAAATCAACCAAATCGCTGAGTTAAAAACAACCCAATCGCTGGGTTAAATCAACCCAATCGCTGGGTTAAATCAACCCAATCGCTGGGTTAAAAACAACCCAATCGCTGGGTTAAAACAACCCAAACGCTGGGTTAAAACAACCCAAACGCTGGGTTAAAACAACCCAATCGCTGGGTTAAATCAACCCAATCGCTGGGTTAAAAACAACCCAATCGCTGGGTTAAAACAACCCAAACGCTGGGTTAAATCAACCAAATCGATGGGTTAAAAACAACCCATTCGCTGGGTTAAAAACCACCCATTCTCTGAGTTAAAACAACCCAATTCCTGGGTTAAATCAACCCAATCGCTGGGTTAAAACAACCCAATCACTGGATTAAAAAAACATTTGCTGGGTTAAAAACCACCCATTCTCTGGGTTAAAAACACAATCGCTGGGTTAAAACAACCCATTTGTTGGGTTAAAACAACCCATTTGCAGTTGGATTAAAACAACCCAATCGCTGGGTTAATTCAACCCAATCACTGGGTTAAATCAACCCAGTCGCTAGGTTAAAACAACCCAATTCCTGGGTTAAATCAACCCAATCGCTGGGTTAAAACAACCCAATCACTGGATTAAAAAACATTTGCTGGGTTAAAAACCACCCATTCTCTGGGTTAAAAACACAATCGCTGGGTTAAAACAACCCATTTGTTGGGTTAAAACAACCCATTTGCAGTTGGATTAAAACAACCCAATCGCTGGGTTAATTCAACCCAATCACTGGGTTAAATCAACCCAGTCGCTAGGTTAAAACAACCCAAACGCTGGGTTAAAACAACCCAATCGCTGGGTTAAAAATAACCCATTTACTGGGTTAAATCCAACCCATTTGCTAGGTTAAAACAACCCAGTCGCTGGGTTAAAAACAACCCATTTGCTGGGTTAAATCAACCCAGTCGCTGGGTTAAAAACAACCCATTTGCTGGGTTAAATCAACCCAGTCGCTGGGTTAAAAACAACCCATTTGCTGGGTTAAATCAACCCAGTCGCTGGGTTAAAAACCACCCATTCTCTGAGTTAAAACAACCCAATTCCTGGGTTAAATCAACCCAATCGCTGGGTTAAAAACCACCCATTCTCTGAGTTAAAACAACCCAATTCCTGGGTTAATTCAACCCAATCGCTGGGTTAAAACAACCCAATCACTGGATTAAAAAAACATTTGCTGGGTTAAAAACCACCCATTCTCTGGGTTAAAAACACAATCGCTGGGTTAAAACAACCCATTTGTTGGGTTAAAACAACCCATTTGCAGTTGGATTAAAACAACCCAATCGCTGAGTTAATTCAACCCAATCACTGGGTTAAATCAACCCAGTCGCTAGGTTAAAACAACCCAAACGCTGGGCTAAAACAACCCAATCGCTGGGTTAAAAATAACCCATTTACTGGGTTAAATCCAACCCATTTGCTAGGTTAAAACAACCCAGTCGCTGGGTTAAAAACAACCCATTTGCTGGGTTAAATCAACCCAGTCGCTGGGTTAAAAACAACCCATTTGCTGGGTTAAATCAACCCAGTCGCTGGGTTAAAAACAACCCATTTGCTGGGTTAAATCAACCCAGTCGCTGGGTTAAAAACCACCCATTCTCTGAGTTAAAACAACCCAATTCCTGGGTTAAATCAACCCAATCGCTGGGTTAAAAACCACCCATTCTCTGAGTTAAAACAACCCAATTCCTGGGTTAATTCAACCCAATCGCTGGGTTAAAACAACCCAATCACTGGATTAAAAAAACATTTGCTGGGTTAAAAACCACCATTCTCTGGGTTAAAAACACAATCGCTGGGTTAAAACAACCCATTTGCAGTTGGATTAAAGCAACCCAATCGCTGGGTTAATTCAACCCAATCACTGGGTTAAATCAACCCAGTCGCTAGGTTAAATCAACCAAATCGCTGAGTTAAAAACAACCCAATCACTGGGTTTAATCAACTCATTCGCTGCTGGGTTAAAAACAACCCATTGCTGGGTTAAATCAACACAATCGATGGGTTAAAACAACCCAATCACTGGGTTAAAACAACCCAATCGCTGGGTTAAATCAACCCAATTGCTGAGTTCAAACAACCCATTCCTGGGTTAAAAACCACCCATTCTCTGAGTTAAAACAACCCAATCGCTGGGTTTAATCAACCCATTCGCTGCTGGGTTAAAAACAACCCATTGCTGGGTTAAATCAACCAAATCGCTGAGTTAAAAACAACCTATTCGCTGGGTTAAATCAACCCAATCGCTGGGTTAAATCAACCCAATCGCTGGGTTAAATCAACCCAATCGCTGAGTTAAAACAACCAAATCGATGGGTTAAATCAACCCAATTGCTGAGTTCAAACAACCCAATCGCTGGGTTAAATCAACCCAATTGTTGAGTTAAAAACAACCCAATCGCTGGGTTTAATCAACCCATTCGCTGCTGGGTTAAAAACAACCCATTGATGGGTTAAATCAACCAAATCGCTGAGTTAAAAACAACCCAATCGCTGGGTTAAAACAACCCAATCGCTGGGTTAAATCAACCCAATCGCTGGGTTAAATCAACACAATCGATGGGTTAAAACAACCCAATCACTGGGTTAAAACAACCCAATCGCTGAGTTCAAACAACCCATTTACTGGGTTAAATCCAACCCATTTGCTAGGTTAAAACATCCCAATCGCTGGGTTAAAAACAACCCATTTGCTGGGTTAAATCAACCCAATCGCTGAGATAAAAACAACCCAATCGCTGGGTTAAATCAACCCAATCGCTGGGTTAAAACAACCCAATCGCTGGGTTAAATCAACCCAATTGCTGAGTTCAAACAACCCAATCGCTGGGTTAAATCAACCCAATTGTTGAGTTAAAAACAACCCAATCGCTGGGTTTAATCAACCCATTCGCTGCTGGGTTAAAAACAACCCATTGCTGGGTTAAATCAACCAAATCGCTGAGTTAAAAACAACCCAAGCGCTGGGTTAAATCAACCCAATCGCTGGGTTAAATCAACCCAATCGCTGGGTTAAAAACAACCCAATCGCTGGGTTAAAACAACCCAAACGCTGGGTTAAAACAACCCAATCGCTGGGTTAAATCAACCCAATCGCTGGGTTAAAAACAACCCAATCGCTGGGTTAAAACAACCCAAACGCTGGGTTAAATCAACCAAATCGATGGGTTAAAAACAACCCATTCGCTGGGTTAAATCAACCCAATTGTTGAGTTAAAAACAACCCAATCACTGGGTTTAATCAACCCATTCGCTGCTGGGTTAAAAACAACCCATTGCTGGGTTAAATCAACACAATCGATGGGTTAAAACAACCCAATCACTGGGTTAAAACAACCCAATCGCTGGGTTAAATCAACCCAATTGCTGAGTTCAAACAACCCATTTACTGGGTTAAATCCAACCCATTTGCTAGGTTAAAACAACCCAATCGCTGGGTTAAAAACAACCCATTTGCTGGGTTAAATCAACCCAATCGCTGAGATAAAAACAACCCAATCGCTGGGTTAAATCAACACAATCGATGGGTTAAAACAACCCAATCACTGGGTTAAAACAACCCAATCGCTGGGTTAAATCAACCTAATTGCTGAGTTCAAACAACCCATTTACTGGGTTAAATCCAACCCATTTGCTAGGTTAAAACAACCCAATCGCTGGGTTAAAAACAACCCATTTGCTGGGTTAAATCAACCCAATCGCTGAGATAAAAACAACCCAATCGCTGGGTTAAAACAACCCAATCGCTGGGTTAAAACAACCTAATCGCTGGGTTAAATCAACCCAATTGCTGAGTTCAAACAACCCAATCGCTGGGTTAAATCAACCCAATTGTTGAGTTAAAAACAACCCAATCGCTGGGTTAATCAACCCATTCGCTGCTGGGTTAAAAACAACCCATTGCTGGGTTAAATCAACCAAATCGCTGAGTTAAAAACAACCCAATCGCTGGGTTAAATCAACCCAATCGCTGGGTTAAATCAACCCAATCGCTGGGTTAAAAACAACCCAATCGCTGGGTTAAAACAACCCAAACGCTGGGTTAAAACAACCCAAACGCTGGGTTAAAACAACCCAATCGCTGGGTTAAATCAACCCAATCGCTGGGTTAAAAACAACCCAATCGCTGGGTTAAAACAACCCAAACGCTGGGTTAAATCAACCAAATCGATGGGTTAAAAACAACCCATTCGCTGGGTTAAAAACCACCCATTCTCTGAGTTAAAACAACCCAATTCCTGGGTTAAATCAACCCAATCGCTGGGTTAAAACAACCCAATCACTGGATTAAAAAAACATTTGCTGGGTTAAAAACCACCCATTCTCTGGGTTAAAAACACAATCGCTGGGTTAAAACAACCCATTTGTTGGGTTAAAACAACCCATTTGCAGTTGGATTAAAACAACCCAATCGCTGGGTTAATTCAACCCAATCACTGGGTTAAATCAACCCAGTCGCTAGGTTAAAACAACCCAATTCCTGGGTTAAATCAACCCAATCGCTGGGTTAAAACAACCCAATCACTGGATTAAAAAAACATTTGCTGGGTTAAAAACCACCCATTCTCTGGGTTAAAAACACAATCGCTGGGTTAAAACAACCCATTTGTTGGGTTAAAACAACCCATTTGCAGTTGGATTAAAACAACCCAATCGCTGGGTTAATTCAACCCAATCACTGGGTTAAATCAACCCAGTCGCTAGGTTAAAACAACCCAAACGCTGGGTTAAAACAACCCAATCGCTGGGTTAAAAATAACCCATTTACTGGGTTAAATCCAACCCATTTGCTAGGTTAAAACAACCCAGTCGCTGGGTTAAAAACAACCCATTTGCTGGGTTAAATCAACCCAGTCGCTGGGTTAAAAACAACCCATTTGCTGGGTTAAATCAACCCAGTCGCTGGGTTAAAAACAACCCATTTGCTGGGTTAAATCAACCCAGTCGCTGGGTTAAAAACCACCCATTCTCTGAGTTAAAACAACCCAATTCCTGGGTTAAATCAACCCAATCGCTGGGTTAAAAACCACCCATTCTCTGAGTTAAAACAACCCAATTCCTGGGTTAATTCAACCCAATCGCTGGGTTAAAACAACCCAATCACTGGATTAAAAAAACATTTGCTGGGTTAAAAACCACCCATTCTCTGGGTTAAAAACACAATCGCTGGGTTAAAACAACCCATTTGTTGGGTTAAAACAACCCATTTGCAGTTGGATTAAAACAACCCAATCGCTGAGTTAATTCAACCCAATCACTGGGTTAAATCAACCCAGTCGCTAGGTTAAAACAACCCAAACGCTGGGCTAAAACAACCCAATCGCTGGGTTAAAAATAACCCATTTACTGGGTTAAATCCAACCCATTTGCTAGGTTAAAACAACCCAGTCGCTGGGTTAAAAACAACCCATTTGCTGGGTTAAATCAACCCGGTCGCTGGGTTAAAAACAACCCATTTGCTGGGTTAAATCAACCCAGTCGCTGGGTTAAAAACAACCCATTTGCTGGGTTAAATCAACCCAGTCGCTGGGTTAAAAACCACCCATTCTCTGAGTTAAAACAACCCAATTCCTGGGTTAAATCAACCCAATCGCTGGGTTAAAAACCACCCATTCTCTGAGTTAAAACAACCCAATTCCTGGGTTAATTCAACCCAATCGCTGGGTTAAAACAACCCAATCACTGGATTAAAAAAACATTTGCTGGGTTAAAAACCACCATTCTCTGGGTTAAAAAAACATTTGCTGGGTTAAAAACCACCATTCTCTGGGTTAAAAACACAATCGCTGGGTTAAAACAACCCATTTGCAGTTGGATTAAAGCAACCCAATCGCTGGGTTAATTCAACCCAATCACTGGGTTAAATCAACCCAGTCGCTAGGTTAAAACAACCCAAACGCTGGGTTAAAACAACCCAATCGCTGGGTTAAAAATAACCCATTTACTGGGTTAAATCCAACCCATTTGCTAGGTTAAAACAACCCAGTCGCTGGGTTAAAAACCACCCATTCTCTGAGTTAAAACAACCCAATTCCTGGGTTAAATCAACCCAATCGCTGGGTTAAAACAGCCCAATCACTGGATTAAAAAAACATTTGCTGGGTTAAAAACCACCCATTCTCTGGGTTAAAAACACAATCGCTGGGTTAAAACAACCCATTTGTTGGGTTAAAACAACCAATTTGCAGTTGGATTAAAACAACCCAATCGCTGGGTTAATTCAACCCAATCGCTGGGTTAAAACAACCCAATCGCTGGGTTAAAAATAACCCATTTACTGGGTTAAATCCAACCCATTTGCTAGGTTAAAACAACCCAATCGCTGGGTTAAAACAACCCAATCGCTGGGTTAAAAATAACCCATTTACTGGGTTAAATCCAACCCATTTGCTAGGTTAAAACAACCCAGTCGCTGGGTTAAAAACAACCCATTTGCTGGGTTAAATCAACCCAGTCGCTGGGTTAAAAACAACCCATTTGCTGGGTTAAATCAACCCAGTCGCTGGGTTAAAAACAACCCATTTGCTGGGTTAAATCAACCCAGTCGCTGGGTTAAAAACAACCCATTTGCTGGGTTAAAACAACCCAATCGCTGGGTTAAAATAACCCATTTGCTGGGTTAAGACAACCCATTCTCTGGGTCAAAACCCAGCATTTTTAGTGCGTTCCAGCAGCTTCACAGTGTAACACACTCTCAGTGCCGTCTGAAGTCTCCATGCACAAAATCTGACTTTCTCACTCAATGCTGCAGTGTTTGGATGAACCAAAAGCATCTGCTAAATGACAAGTACATACTCCGGCCTTTTGAACAGGGTAATCCTGGTTGGACCTTGATGACGGTTGCTATGATACCGCGATCCTTCTCAGCTTCTTCAGCCAATCACGCCATGGCTGTTTTAGACGGTAAGCGCAGGGAAGGAGAGTCTGTACAGCGGTGGGAAAGAACAGAGAGCTGTAGATGTGCTGGTGTCTGTTAATTAACCGTAGGCAGATTTCTGGTGGCCGTCTCACTGCTAGTCGAACGGTAGTTGCGGCTAGGATTTCCGCCAATCTCTTAAGTTTGCTGCAGGCGCTGGCTGTTTTTCCTATTCTCTGCTGTCCTGACGTGACCCGAGAGCTCGTGCCAAGTTCTTATCCGGGTTTACTGGAGGTAACGGGGTTAGGAGCCAGCAGCATATTTCATCTACATTTTTTTTAAAGCATTTTCTCGTGTCTGTCAGATTGTTAAAAATGCATAACTAGGAAGTCTGAAGCATGAATATGTGATTAGAGAAAAAAACACGCTATTAAGGTCACAATGAAAAAGAGACACAAGACGAGCCTCGGGGAAACAAAATCATGTGTACGCTGAAAAACACTGGTATAGAAACCATTTCCAATCAGTAATTGATAGTAAATTTCACAAATAATTACAAAGAAATGGCAAGTAGCATTGAATTTTGAAGAAGAAAGACTGACACTGTATTTCCTTGTAAAACATACTATAGTAATCTTTATCTTTAATCGTTTTATTAACAAACAAAAAAATATATATGTGTGTGTGTGTGTGTATATATATATATATATATATATATATATATATATATATATATATATATATATATATTCTTATTTGTATTACTTAGCACCTTATTTTAATAAAATTTTTATTGTTGTTGTATGTTTATATGTTGTTCTTTTTTTTTCTTGTCATTGTTTGTTTTTTGTAATGCTTTGGCAATATTGTATATAAACACAATCATGTAAATAAAGTACTGTATACTGCAAAAAACTGAAATTGAATACCATTCTTTTTTAAATTATTATTCAATTATTATTATTTATATTCACTTATTAACAAGCGAAAACATATTCCAGAACAAGAACAGATTAAAATAATTTCCATAAAGCAGAAATACATTTCTAAATAAATAAATAAATAGTCATATTGCGCGACTATGAGTGTGATATTGCGTTTATGCAACAGTTCGACAGTGCGAGTGTGTTGAATGTCTGCTGAGGAAAGTGATATCTTTGTCTTTGTCCTTTTAAAAGATTTCCCATGGAATTTCCTTGTTTACAACCAGTCCCTTTCAATTTGCTACGAACTCACTCATGAAGACAGATTTTTCCACCATCTAATGGTGTAATAATGTAACTTTCACTAAAGTCAAAATTACAAACCCCTTTCTCATTACCAAATGCGCCATATTATTTACAAAAAATAATATTGATTGAACAATTATTATTAGGAAATAAAGGAAATATATACAAGCAAACAATTCAGTCAAACGTACAAAAGCAGTGCTCAAATACAGGATTTAAGTTAAATATAGCCTAAATATAATGTTATGAAACTTAACTTTCCCCTTAACCCAAATCGATTATATGCCCCAAATGAATTATTCCTCATGTTTAACCACTATCTACTTAAGAGACAGCGGCAAATTCCCGCAGGACCGGCCGAGATTAAGCTGTTCTCAGCGGGTACTCGAGCTGTGAACGGCCGCTGACGGCTCGTATCTCCGAAAGCGCCTAAACAAATTGTAAAATGGCTGCTATGTTTATATTCGAGTCACATATTTGAGGTCTAAATAACTATATTCTCGCATAAAAAGCTCTTTAAACTACATTCTGCGACACAGTAACAGTAGTATTTGCAAACGGTACAGTTCCATATCACTTCACCAAATATTTTGATTTGATTTTCAATGACAGTCTGTGAAAGAAACTGAATATGATTGATGTTATAATCTCACCAATAACAGCTCATCACCTTATTTTGTAGTTTCACTCATTAAACCGATCTTGGTTTACACTGACAACACCAGAAGCAGGAGTTAAAGGATTAGTTCACTTTCAAATTAAAATTTCCTGATAATTTACTCACCCCCACGTCATGCAAGATGTTCATGTCTTTCTTTCTTCAGTTGAAAAGAAATGAAGGTTTTTGATGAAAACATTGCAGGATTTTTCTCCATATAGTGAACTTCAATGGGCACCAAAAGGTTGAAGGTCAAAATTACAGTTTCAGTGCAGCTTCAAAAGAGCTTTAGTCCTCAAACTTCATCATCAGTGTATTTTCATGTAGAAACATTTCTTTAAAGACACATTCAAAAGTGTCGAATAATCTAACAAACAGCATGCAAACTCATTTCATGAAGCATTTCTTGACCTGATGCATTAAAATGTGTCAAATAATCATGTCATCTCTCTCGACTTCACCGTTGCAAGTTCTACCGAAGCATATTTTATATAATGCACCACAACCACTAATCGCAATTGTCATGTCAAATCATCTCAGCATCTTTTTCTTGACTTAACCACAAGTCAACCACTACTTTTTATTTATTTTTTTTAGAAAATGAGCGATGGTTTCTCTAGATTAGACTCTTATTCCTCGTCTGGGATCATGTAGAGCTCTTTGAAGCTGCACTGAAAACTGACATTTGGACCTTCAACCGTTTTGGAGTCCAGTGAAGTCCACTATATGGAGAAAAATCCTGGAATGTTTTCATCAAAAACCTTAATTTTTGACTGAAGAAAGAAAGACATCTTGGATGACATGGAGGTGAGTAAATTATCAGGAAATTTTAATTTGAAAGTGAACTAATCCTTTAAACGAGGAGCAAAGCATCTTCAGGGGTTCAGAAGTTCAGCGGTGCGTCTCTCAGACACGCGTTACTGTGTTTTACTCTATTATTAGGACAGTCGACCTCCACGTTACGCTCGCGTCTCCTGGCCAGCCTCAGAGTTTCCCCAAAAGGATCGCAAATCTACTCCACACATCCCTGTTTCTTGGAACAGCTGGCCTGCGTCCACTCTACAAATACCTGCTTTCCTTCAGCTTTATGCTGGTGTCCGTCGAGTTTCAGTTTCAAGATCTTCGAGATGTCTGAATGTCTTGGGAATTCATGTCAAGAAGATTTTTATGGGTGGAATGATCAGCGTATTTTTGTTGAAATAAAACATGGTCTTGAGTTGGCAGGAGAGACTGTCGAACTGTATAAGCATTTGTTTTCGATGATTTTTCGAGGAATGTGCCGCTTTGGCCTTTATAACACGCATTACTGACAGAACACATAAAAAAGCAAAATAATCCAGACAGAAATCAGCTTTATAACCTGACGTCTGCACTCTACTTGTGTATCGTATTCCAACATTTTGAGGCAGTGTTGGTAGTTTAAGCCTGACTGTGTTTTCATGACACTTCTGCTCGATCCACTGACTCCAGGTACTGTAACGTTACAATTAAGCTGTGATAATGTTATATCTGAATGTTCTCGGAACGTTCTGAAACCAGCAGAAACAAACGTTAGACGAGCGTCCAACTGAAACTCATTTGAAGTATTTTTAGATCTGGTAACACACACACACTCACTCACACACAC